>NC_037689.1:135404274-135612434 GCF_003255815.1 Theropithecus gelada
TTTTTTTTTTTTTTTTTTTTTTTTTTTTTTTTGAGACGGAGTCTCGCGCTGTGTCACCCAGGCTGGAGTGCAGTGGCGCGATCTCGGCTCACTGCAAGCTCCGCCTCCCAGGTTCAGGCCATTCTCCTGCCTCAGCCTCCGAGTAGCTGGGACTACAGGCGCCCGCCACCACGCCCGGCTAGTTTTTTGTATTTTTAGTAGAGACGGGGTTTCACCATGTTAGCCAGGATGGTCTCGATCTCCTGACCTCGTGATCCGCCCACCTCGGCCTCCCAAAGTGCTGGGATTACAGGCTTGAGCCACCGCGCCCGGCCGAGAAAAAATATCTTTTGCCTTCTACCTTTCTAAGTTCTCAGCTGGGGCACCTGTAACAAAAGACAGATTAACAAGAGAAAAGCATACAAACTTATTTAATATAATTTTTATATGGCAAGATAGCCTTCATAAAGAAATGAAAACACTAAGAAATGGTTAAACCTGAGCATGTTTATGAGGAGGGAGAAACTGGGAAAATTTGATGGAACAAACAGGTATGAGCTAAGAGTAGTAAACTGGGGAAAACTTAGCAGGGCCTATTCATTCATTCAGATTCCTCTCCACATCCCTCTGCCTTGGGAGATAAGGGTGTTCCTTTTGTGTGGGTATAGGGAGGGCACATCTCATATAAGGGTCTTATGACCAGCTTCAGGGAAAGATCAGAGAGTCTTAAGTACACCTGCCATTTCTCAAATACCTTCAGCTTAAAATATTCAACTTGCCAAGTTGCCATATTTGGGGGTAGAGTGTCCTGAGCCCCATAAATTTTTCTCATATACTATTTTGTAGTAGGTTGTAGTATAGGACTCTCTTTTCACATGTGAGTTTCTGCCTTCGGGTTCAATGGTTTCCTGTGATCATTTCTAATGTCCTTAAAACATTTTTATATTTGATCCTAATCTTACAAGTAAAAATAGTTCTAATAAGAAAAGTAATGGTGTTATATTTATATAGTTCAAAATTTTTTAAATTTATAGCATCTCATTTAATCATCACAACAGCCATATGAGAAACACTGTAACAGCCCAATTGAGAAACACTGTAACAGCCCACTGTAACACTGTAACTGTTACAATTGAGGTCAATTCTAACAGCCCCAAAACTCCTCCTATAGTTCAACATTGTTAGTACCACGTAACTATGCTTTTCCAAAATCTTTTGTGTGGTTATCAGTTAGATTGTAAACTTCTTGAGGATTGTGATTAGTTTCCCACAATGACTAGCACAGGGCCATGAAAGCACATAATAGTGGCTTAATTAATGCTTGTCGATTAATTTCCCTGGATCATTCAGAGGAAAGGCCAATAAAAATTGCTGAATAATACTCAACAATAAGAAAACAAACAACTATACCAAAAAAATGTTCAAGAACCTTAACAGATGCCTCATCAAAGATGATATACAAATGGCAAATAAGTATATGCAAAGATGTTTTATATCATGTCATCAGGGAAATGCAAATTAAACAACAATGAGATACCTATACACTTATTAGAATGGTAAGTCCAGAACACTAACACCACCAAATGCTGGCAAGAATGTGGATAAACAGAAACTCTCATCCATTGCTGGTGAGAATGGAAAATGGTACGGCCACTTTGGAACTCAGTTTGGCAGTTTCTTACAAAACTAAACATATTCTTAACATATGATCCAGTAATTGTGCATCTTGGTATTTACCCCACGGAGTTGAAAACTTATGTCCACACAAAAACCTGGACATATATGTTTATATTTATATCAGCTTTATTCATAATTCCCAAAATTTGGAAGCAACCAAGATATCCCTTTGTAAGTGAATGTATAAACTGTGGTACATCTAGATGACAGGATATTATTGAGTGCTAAAAAAAATAGTTATTGAGCCATGAAAACACGTGGAGGAATCCTAAATGTATGGTACTGAATGAAAGAAGCCAATCTGAAAAGGCTACATTCAGTAGTATTCCAACTATATGACATTCGGGAAAAGGCAAAACTGTGGAGACAGTAAAAAGATCAGTGTTTTTCAGGGGTTGGGGCATAGAGGGGAAAGGAATGAATAGGTGGAGTATAGAGGAGATTTTAGGGCAGTGAAACCACTCTGTGTGATATTACAGTGGTGGGTACATGTGATTATGCATTTGTCCAAACCCATAGAATATAAACATGAAAAGTGAACCCTGATGTAAACTATGAATTTTGGGTGATAATGATATGTCAATGTAGGTTCATTAACTGTAACAAATGTACCACTATGATGGGGGATATTGATAATGGGGGAGGCTGTGCATGTGTGGAGACAAGGGGTAAATGGTAAATCTCTGTACAGTCCAATTATGTTGTGAACCTAAAACTGCTCTAAAAAATAAATACATTTTAAAAAGGACAAAAATATTTCTGTGTAATAATACCATATTTTGGCCTATTTTTCAAAGCCCCTTCGAAGTGTAATGTTATGATAATCATATTACCCCCTGTGAGGAAGGCATAGAGTGTTTTCAGTTACGTTTTAATGACTGCAGAAACAGCAAGAAAGGGCTTTCTTGTTTTTATTCCATTCTCCTGTGCTTCTGGGGGGTTTGTATTACCAACTTCCCATGCTGAAATTTCCCTATGAATAGACCTGGTTCTAACTACGCAAACAGAGAAAATTTGATCATATGGTCTTTAATTAGCGTTATATATAAAAGGGCAGGGCCTAGTGTTGAAGGAGTCCTGGAAGTGAAGGATCCATAAGTACCTTCAGCAATAATTCTGAGCCTCAGTCTCCTTTTGCGTAATGGAGAAGATCTTTAAAAACATTTTCAGATCTGCTCTTCTGTGACTTGGGCAGTGTATTATTTAGGATACTACTAGCTGCTATAACCAATAGATCCCAAAATTCAGTGCTGTATTAGTCCATTCTCACACTGCTATAAAGAACTACCTGAGGACGGGCACAGTGTCTCACGCCTATAATCCCAGCACTTTGGGAGGCCGAGGGGGGCAGATCACCTGAGGTCGGGAGTTCGAGACCACCCTGAACAACATGGAGAAACGCTGTCTCTACCAAAAATAGAAAGTTAGCCAGGCGTGATGTCACATGCCTATAATCCCAACTACTTGGGAGGCTGAGGCAGGAGAATTGCTTGAACCTGTGAGGCAGAGGTTGCGGTGAGCCGAGATCGCGCCATTGTACTCCAGCCTGGGCAACAAGAATGAAACTCCATCTCAAAAAACAAAACAAAACAAAACAAAACAACAACAACAAAAAAAACAAACAACAAAAAAACACTGAGATTGGGTAATTTATAAAGGAAGGAGGTTTAACTGACTCATAGTTCTGCATGTCTTGGGAAGTCTCAGGAAACTTACAATCATGGAGGAAGGCAAAAGGGAAGCAAGCACCCTTCTTCACATGGTAGCAGGAGAGAGACAGAGAGAAAGAGAAGGTCCCACACAGTTTTAAACAACCAGATCTCATGAGAACTCTATCATGAGCCAGTACTAGGGGGATGGTGCTAAACCATTAGAAACTACCCCCATGAGCCAATCACCTCCAACCAGGCTCCACTTCCAACACTAAGGATTACAATTCAATGTGAGATTTGGGTGGGGACACAGAGCCAAACCATATCAAGCGCCTTAACACAACAGAAGTTTATTTATTGGTTATGTAATGGTCCAATATAGGTATTCCCAGTCTGTGGTAATAATGATAGGGCTCTGTTTTATGTAGTCATTTTAGTGACCCTGGTTGCCCTTCAACACGGGGTATCCAAGGCTGTCCTAGGGGTCAGCATCTGGCAAACGGGAGGGGAAAGAGCATATAAGATTGTGTTTTAAAGGCCTGGAAGTGGTGCACATAACTTTTGTTCATTTTTTATTAGCCAGACATGACTACAATTAATTACAAGGGAAATTTGGAAACATACTGTAGCTGGGTGCCCAGGAAAAAGAGGAGAACATGGATATTGATGAATTAGTCTCTGCACACATAATAATAACAATTATCATAAGTAACATTTTAGAACACTTATTCTGTGCCAGGTTCTGTGCAATGTGCATTTACATGCATTATCTTATTTAATCTTTTCAACCTTAATGAGGTGAGCACTATTTTTGAGGTGAGCCCAGTTTTTCAGATGAAGAAACGGAGGTTCACATAATCCAGCAAGTCAACTCTAAAGCTATGCTTTAAACCTGGGTCTACTTGGCCTCAGAGTTGGATCCCTTAACGTCTATACACTTATAACTGCCCTATATGATTGTTTAATGTTGGAATATATTCTATTGAGTTCCAGCCTAATGGAAACACAGATCATTTAGTAAAATGCTTTCTTTAGCTCTTTGGGTGTTTATATCATGTTATAGCTGGCCAATGTCCCAGTCATATTTTAGCTCTCCACAGGTGAGCTTTCAGAATATGTCCATAGATAAAATATACTGCCTCAATCAGATTCTTATCCACAGTTTCTCTTGGAATGTTGTTCACACGTGGTATATGAAGTGTTTATGAACGTAGGGAATGATGATTGGAAATGAGGTTGGAAATCTCAGGAGCTACTTCTCTGATGAGGTTTCCAGTTCCCTTTGAGTCATGTGGGACATTGATCTAACTGTACTCTTGTGGTACTGGGAGAGTTCTGCTTTGGGTCTTGGCCATCATCAGAAGGGCTGGGAAGTGAAGCATTCAGGGATGCAAATTAGCATGGATCTGTGGCCAAGGCTATAAAGAATCCAGACTGCCTGAGGTCAGAAACCTTACACACTGAAAGCAACGGGCCTTTCAGGTGCATATTTTGCACGGGAGGAGAATGCACCTGGAGAAAGCAGAGACCGGGGTATGGCAAACTCCATGCTCTGTGAAGGGTGGAGGTTGCAATCAGTCATACCGATTGAGGAGAGATGGTGGCCTGACTGAAGAAGTTTAAAAGCCTGCTATGAGGCTAACCAATGTGTAGAGGACTATGTGCTCGCAAACGAGGCGTTCCCGATAAGTCCTGCTCTTGCAAACGAAGCAGGGCGTTGGAGGCTTGTTTATGTGTAAACATCTTGAAAATCCAGAAAGTCAGGGAAAGGTCAGAAAAACAACAATGTGTTTTGTGACTTGGCAACATTCCACAAAGGACTGTATAAAATAAAGCAGAGCATGCCATTCGAGGCGGCCGCCATGTTTGTCTTGTCTTGTGTTGTCTTGTGTGTCCTTTGTTTAGGAAACACGCGGACCCCAATACCAATGTTGGAGAAAAATATATAAACTACACATAATGGAATCTTTTGAGTGTTTGATTTTCAACTTGTTGTTTTGATATCTTGTAAATGCACTGGTTTTCCTTACGTATTTTTACTCACTCAGGCTTTAAATTCTGAGTAACACTACTCTTTCAATTAGGTTATGTGACCCAGCCATAACATGCAATTTAAGCTATTCCTCCACTCTCTGTCCCCACCTACTTCCCTCTTAAGTTGGTTGTGATAACTAGAGGTAGGAATTTTTTGTTTGCCTTGTAAAACAGGGAAAACAAAACAATGTTTAGCATACGTGTTCACAATAGTTCCTCAACACAGGCAGCAGGGGCAGCAAGGGGCACAGCAAATTCTGGTGCCGTGCAGATAGCTTCATTTCAAAGGACTTCAGGCCTTTTGCTCTAACCATTTGCTAAGTAATGGTTTGCAATTAGTCAAAGGATATCTGCAAGAAAGCCTCGGGCAATGTACTAGGCTCTGAATACCCAGAAACAAAATAGACATTGCTCTTGGCCTCAAGGAGCTCACAGTCTAGTGGGGGACAAGACAATGTGATAAAGGTTAGACTGGAAGAAGGAAAGGACGGCAATAGTAGCAAAAGGGGTTGCCCTTAGGCATTGGAGATTGTGATGTTTAATATTGAGTGTCAACTTGATTGGTTTGAAGGATGCTGTTCCTGGGTGTGTCTGTGAGGGTGTCTCCAAAGGAGATTACCATTTGAGTCAGTGGACTGGGAGAAGCAGACCCACCTTCAATCTGGGTGGACACCATCTAATCAGCTGCCAGCGCGGCTAAGATAAAGGCAGGCAGAGGAACATAGAAGGACTAGACTGGCTAAGCCTTCTGGCCTCCATCTTTCTCCTGTGCTGAATGTTTCCTGCCTTGGAACATCAGACTCCAAGTTCTTCAGCTTTTGGACTCTTGGACTTACACCAGTGATTTTCCAGGAGCTCTCGGGCCTTCGGCCACAGACTGATGGCTGCTCTGTCCGCTTCCCTACTTTTGAGGTTTTGGGACCCAGACTGGCTTCCTGGCTGCTCAGCTTGCAGGCGGCCTATTATGGGACTTCACCTTGTGAACGTGTGAGTCAGTTTTCCAAATAAACTCCCTTTCATATATACACCTATCCTATTCGTTCTGTCTCGTTAGAGAACCCTGACTAATACAGAGACCTAGGCTGTTAAAAGTACTAACACTAAGGTGACCTATGGTAGCGAGTCTTATAGAGCCAAGCCCCTCCACTAATTCTCAAGCAAACTTATAAAAACTGTATTTTGCACAGTTGGAAAATGAGTTTCTTCCTCCTTTTCTTCACCGAGAAATGCTTTCCATCCCTTTTATAAATACTGGCTTGATATGTACCATGGGCCAGACACTGTTCAAGGGCTATAAAGATCTGTGACATTAATAGGGATTGGACGTAGAGGACAGAGGGCTAAACAAATAATATGGCACATGGAATGCTAGAGATATGCACAGGGGATTATGGGAGCACAGAAGAGAGGTGCCTAAATCTAGCCTAAGTATAGAGGAGGGAAACCTGGTCGTCTGTCAAGGTTTTGTGGAGATGTGCGCCTGAGCAGAATCTTCGGGAATAAACAGGAATTAGCCAGGAGAGATAAGAAAGGGCATAGCAGGGGGGTGGCACATGGCACCCCGGTAGAGGCAATAGTGCAAGTATGAAGGTCAGATTTTAATATGATACAAAAATCACTATAACCATTCAATTTTGTTAAATGGATTTTCAATTAATATATGTTTCTGATAAATGTATTATTATAAAGATAAAACAGCCTTTTGTGTCAAATTTTGAGAATTACAGACATACTCTAAGAGAAAAGTAGAAATTATTCCGAATGCCCTCATTGTGAGGGCACCACCATTAATATTTTGCAAACTGTTTTCTTCCACATAAGTTATGGTAATTTTCTCAAATCGTTAAATAATCTTTTAGGTCATGATTATTGGTGTCTACATAGTATTCCATTGGATTTACTTAAGCGAGCCCCTATTGGCATGTGTTTATGTTATTTACACTTGTACACAAATATAAATCCTGCTGTACCTGGTATCCTTTCATAGATATCATGGCATAGGGGTTAAGAGTAAAGACTGTTGGGTTTAGATTCTAGCTCTGCCACTTATAAGCTCTGTAAATCTTTGGCTAACTACTTAGCTTCCATGTACTTCCATGTTCCCATATATAAAATAGAGATAAAATAGTAGCAGTCTCAGAAAGTTGAGAGAATTAAATGAGTTAATGCTAGTAGAATTCTTACACAAAGCCTAATACCAAGTAAGCACTTGTAATATTTACTATTATTGTTAAATGTATGCCTCTCTGATCATTTACTGAGGGTAAAATCTTGCAGGTAGAATGGCAGGGTTAAGGAGTACGTCTATATTTAATATGCTTAATGCTTCTTTTCAAATTCCTCGGCAGAAGGGGTATACCAATTTACTGTCCTACCAGTGGTGCACGACAGTGCCTTTTGTCTGAAGCTCTCTTACCACTTTTCCTTCTCCATCTCCATCCGAACACTTATGAAACAAAGCCCATGTCTAATTCACCAGCACTTATTACTTAATGCAGTGCCTGATAAGTAATAGTTGCTGCAAAAATATTTCTAGAATTAAGAAAAATATGCCAACTTGGTATTTTTGTTTTAAAAGAGTGGCTTGTTTTAAAGTATATATTTTCTCTAAGTTTATTATTTGCCTCCTAATTTTGTTTATGGAATTATTTTTTAAATTTCAACTTTTATTTCAGATTTAGGGGGTATATGTGCAAATGTGTTACATGGGTGTATTACATGATGCTGAAGTTTGGGGTATGATTGATCCTGTCACGCAGGTAGTAAGCATACTAACCAATAGGTAGTTTCTAAGCCCTTGCTCCCCTCCCTTCCACCTCTAGTAGTCCCCAGTTTCTATTGCTGCCATCTTTATGTCCATTAGTATTGTTTAGCTCCTGCTTACAAGTGAAAATATGAGGTATTTGGTTTCCTGTTCCTGTATTAATTCTCTTAAGATGATGGCCTCCAGCTGCATCCATGCTGCTGCAAAGGACATGATTTCATTGTTTTTATGGCTGCATAGTATTCCATGGTGTATATGTGCCACATTTTCTTTATCCAATCCGCCATTGATTAATACCTGGGTTGATTCCATGTCTTTGATATTGTGAACAGTGCTGCGATGAACGTGTGAGTAAATGTGTCTTTTTGGTAGAATGATTTCTTTTCCCTTGTGTATGTAACTAGTAGTGGGATTGCTGGGTCAAATGGTAGTTCTATTTTTAGTTCTCTGAAAAATTTCTGAACTGCTTTCCACAGTGGCTGAATGAATTTACATTCCCACCAACAACATGTAAGTGTTTTCCTTTTCTCTGCAGCCTCACCAACATCTGTTATTTTTTGACTTTTTAATAATAGCCTTTCTGACTGGTGTGAGATGGTATCTCATTGTAGTTTTTATTTGCATTTCTCTGATGATTAGAGATGTGGAGCATTCTTTAATATGTTTCTTGGTCACATGTATGTCTTCTTTTGAGAAGTGTCTGTTAATGTCCTTTGCTCACTTCTTAATGGTGTTATCTGTTTTTTGTTTGCTGAATTAAGTTTCTTATAGATTCTGTGTATTACACCTTTGTCAGATGCACAGTTTGCAAACATTTTCTTACATTCTGTAGGCTGTCTGTTTACACTATTGATAATTTCCTTACTTTAATTAGGACTCACTTGTCAATTTTTGGTTTTGTTGCCATTGCTTTTGAGGACTTAGTCATAAATTCTTTGCCAAGGCTGATGTACAAAATGATATTTCCTATGTTTTCTTCCAGAATTTTTATAGTTTTGGGTCTTACATTAAAGTATTTAATCCATCCTGAGTTAATTTTTGTATATGGTATAAGGAAGGGGTCCAGTTTTATTCTTTTGCATATGGCTCGCCAGTTATCACAGCATCATTTATTGAATAGGGATATGTCATTATTTTAATGTGCAATTATCTGAGTAGTAATGAGACAGAACATAATTTTCTCATGTTTCTTGGAAATTTCGTGTGTGTGTGTGTGAATTGTGTGCTCATATCATTTGTTTATGTTTCCAATAAGGTGTTTATCCTCTTTTGATTTTAAGTATTTTCTGTGTATTATATAGTCTTTTTCATATATGACGTAATTGTATCTTTGATTTTGTTATTTGTCTGTTAATTTTGTTTATGAAATTATTTTGACATGCAGAGTATTTAAATATTATATAGTCAAATTGTTTAATCTGTATAGTTTTGTCTTTGCTACCATGCCTAGAATGCCTTCTTTCCTCCAAGATGATATTTTCTCCTAGGTTTTATGACTTCAGCGTTTACATTTAACTCTTTAATTCATCTGGAATTAATGTTGGCTCAATTTACTCCCAAGGAGCTAATAATTGTCCCAGCATTTTCCTTTCCCCCATGGATTTGAAATGTCATCTTTACCATATACTAAATTTATATGTACATCCGGAACAGTTTCTGTGCTTTCTTTCCTTATCTGTTAATATTGCCAGTCTATTCCTATACTAGTATAATATTGTTTTCATTATTGTTGCTTTAAGAGATAATTTAAGTATTTGGCAGGGCAAGCTCTTCTTCCTTATTCTTTTTTCTTTTTTTTTTTTTTTTCTTGAGACGGAGTCTTGCTCTGTTGCCAAGGCTAGAGTGCATTGGCACAATGTTTTGGCTCACTGCAACCTCCACCACCTCCACCGTTCAAGCAATTCTCTGCCTCCGCCTCCTGAGTATCTGGGATTACAGGTGCCCGCCACCATGCCCAGCTAATTTTTGTATTTTTAGTAGAGACAGAGTTTCACCATCTTGGCCAGGCTGGTCTTGAACTCCTGACCTCATGATCCACCCACCTCGGCCTCCCAAAGTACTAGGATTACAGGCGTGAGCCACCGCGTCCAGCCTACTCATTTTGTTTTAAAAAATATCTTAGTTATTAAATAAATAAGTAATTATGTATATATCTTCAGAGATTCACCATTCCCCAAAATACATTTCTTTTTTTTTTTTTCAAAATAATGCAGATATTTTTATAGATGGTGGTCCTAGAAGGCTGCTATACTTGAGGTATATATTTTTTTCTCTCTAGGAAAACATTTACAGTCCCTTATTCTGCATAATATTGCAGATTTTAAGCTAGCAGGCACCTTCAAGATTGTGTAGTCCAGCTACCTTATTTCACAAATGAGACACTGAAACTTCAGCAGTCAGGCAGCTAGTTTAAGGCAAGGGTAGGGAGAGAATGAATGGTCCCTGACTCTTCATTCTGGAACACTAGCACAAAAAAGATAGTAATGAATAGTTATCATATCATCTCATGCAGTAACATCCATGAGAGCATTTAACATGTACCCTTTGACACAAAATTCTCTTGAAATTAGTTTTTTTTTCCCTTCTCTTTCCCACACCCCAATTGAAATATCTAAACAAATCTCTTTCTGCCTCCATTATAGACTTTACAAATATAAATGTTGTATGTAGTACATGGTATTTTACAGAAAACTACAATAAGATAAATTTAGACTATGGTTTGAGCATATAATTATAGCATGCCATGAAACAAAGAGAGTTAAAAATACAAAACTAAGCCCACAGCAAATAAATATTGTATAAGACACTCACTGCTTTATGGAAATTCAAAAGAATTTGTAAAATCTCTTTTTGAAGCACTTCACTCGAATTTGTAGTGCAGACTCATTAAATTGAGCTATGCTTTTGGATATTCCCAGACTTTACCTATTAAAGTAAGTGTCAACAAGTAAGGAGGTTAGATTGCAGGACTTTGGGAATAGATATGTAGCCTAAATATTTAGCTTTCTTGACCTAAATCATCTCTGACCAGCAAAGACCAAAAATTAACTTCACCTCAAATGTACATGTTGGCCTTATGAGAAATGTTTGGATTGTAACATTTACTACTCTGAGTCCAAGTCATATGGTCAGACTCCAACAACCTGCAGACTCAGAAATAAAGATCTTTGATGGAAGTTCCTGCCAAGAAGTCAATATTGAATAGGCAGAGATCATGCAAAGTTGAGAAGTAATTACGTAGCCAGGATTTAAATTGAAGTAGAAGATTTGGAAGAGGATGGGGACCTATGATTCTATTCCTGTTTGAAAAGATCTGATACATAAGTGCACATCAGCATTCAAGAATGTTTTACATCTCTCACAAGGGGAACTGTTTATAGTAATGGATGAGGGAGACCCCTGCCAATCTTGGAAAAGAAATTGCCTTAATGGAAGAAAGTCATGCACCACTGAATTCCTACTATTGGGTTATATTAAAACGTTATGCCCCTCATTCTCATCAGTAAATAATTGAACTCCCTTTGGGTGTGTGCCATGCCACAAAGCATGATGAAAGCTTATGGATTTGGGACTAGGCTCCAGGACGCAATGGTAAGAAGTTAGGCAAAGTGAGTTTTACTTCCAGTTCAGCCACTATGTGTCTGAGCAAATTACTTTCCCGCCTTGGGCCTCAATTTCCCCAAATGTTATACTTCCTGAGTCATGGACACCCCTGAGAACCTGATGAATGTTATGGATTGCTTCAGAGAAATGCATACACATACATACACCACTGCCCCAACACACACACCAGGTTCAGAATCTCTGATTGATGTGATAGCCAGATCTCTTTCTAGTCTACAAGAACCTCTGCTCAAAAAGCTACATTTACAAAGAAATTATAGGTGGGAATTCATAAAAAAATGAGGTTGGTCTTGAGTTCATAAAAGTGAAAAATATTCTCTTAGTAGTTACATTTTTAATGGTAGGCTTTTCCACACTGTGTGTATGTACACATGCATACATGTGCATATGCAAAATGGCAAATGACCAATATGAAGTACTTAACAACCTCTCACTAAAACCACCACTATCCTCTCATTATAGGTAACTTTGGTAGTTGGTCTTTATTTAGAAAGAAGGTATATAAATGACTTAAGTCCAATTGTGAGATTCCTATGGTGCATCACTTTTGAAATATCCTGCTTTTGCCAGTATTATATAGATATACATTTGTTAATGAGGGATACAGTATATCTGCTGTTGAATTATATTTAATTGGGGAATTCTCTAGGTTTCTTGTTTCTTCATTAATTTATCCATTTTGAAATATGGTAATTAATAGGAAAGCTGAAATACGTCTAGATTTTTAGGGGCCTGAGATAAGACTAGGGTTTTAATCCTGGTTCTAACTCTCAGTTTCCACCTATCACATAGTTGCCTCTATTTTCAGCCACAAATTTTCCTACATAATGTCTTCCTGAAAATTTAGGTGACAGTCCAATATGCAGAAGTCAAACAGTTCATTTGGATGCTCTAAGTGTGGTTCTGTTCTTGGAAAGCTAAAATATATTTATTTGATAATTATATTTTGCCTTTCAGACATAATCTTCAATGTTTGATATGGCCAGAATTTTCCACATGTTTCTAAATTGAATTTTAAAGTCATCAAGTGAACCTGCAGTTGGTCAATTTAAGCCTAATAAACATCACAAGGAAGTTAAATATTTGTTACTTTGGGCATGATCTTTGTCACAATTAGGTTATGGTTATGAGACTCATTTCTATTTACAGTCATTTTTATAAAATAACAGAACAAAATGCAATAACACATTCGAATGATTGCAAAAGCACTGATGGCCGTACAAAGATGGTGAATCAGCTAAAAATGGATAAAATCTAACATAGGAAAGTCCAAAAGCACATTTAAGTTGTAGTGAAATCTAACCTTTGGCAAAATCAACAGTCATAATTAACCCCTGCATAGCCCTAGGAAGAAACCCTAATACATAGATACATTCCACTATTTTTAAAAATATATGTATTTTAAAATCAAAATGTGTACAGTAAGATTTTTAAAGTCCAAAATGCTAAAAGTCCTTTAATAAAAAACATCAGTTCCTTGGTTTAACCTGCTCAACTTCATTCCCTAGTGGCAACCTCTTTCAAATCTGTAACTATTTCACCTGATATTTATGTCTATTTTCCAAAATGTTCAAAACACACACACACACACACACACACAAAGGGTTATTGGATCAAGTTTAGACATTGTCTATTGAGTATTATTATGTCAGATCTGGAGTTTTGCTCACATACATACTCTTCTCTATTCCATCCCACATCCTTCTAATATGTCTTACTTTTTTGTGGAAATATGTATTATAAATTTACTACTGTGTCTATGCAGTATAATTCAATGTTGAGCCAATTAGGGAACTATGAATACATTTACTTTCTTTTTCAATTTGCTTTTATTCCTAGAGTTACTTATTAACTAACTTTTGTGTTACTTTTTTTTTTTTTTTTTTTTGTTCTGAGATGGAGTCTAGTTCTGTCACCCAGGCTGGAGTGCAGTGGCACGATTCGGCTCACTACAAGCTCCGCCTCCTGGGTTCACGCCATTCTCCTGCCTCAGCCTCCAGAGTAGCTGGGACTACAAGGCACCTGCCACCATGCCTGGCTAATTTTTTGTATTTTTAGTAGAGATGGGGTTTCACCATGTTAGCCAGGATGATCTCGATCTCCTGACCTTGTGATCCGCCCGCCTCAGCCTCCCAAAGTGCTGGGTTACAGGTGTGAGTCACCACACCTGCCCATTTTGTTTTACATCTGATGAAGTCTTCTAACATAGTTCAATAGTTCTGTAAAGAGATTTATAACAATTTTCCATACCTTGTCAGATGACATAAATTTTAAGTTTCAGTAGAAGGTAAATTTCAAGAGGGCAGAAACTTAATTTTGTTCATAAGTATAGCCTGAGTGCCTCTAACAGGCTCTAAAGCATAGTATGTTCTCCATAGATAGCTGTTGCATGGAAAATGAAAAGAATAATTTGTCATTTTTATTTTTCCCTGGAAGCATTCCCTCTGAAACCTTCCAATCTTTTGCTCCAACCTGGACTGATTGCTTGCTTCATAGCTGACATCCTGGGACTTACCTTCAAGTATTATGTGGTTGTTTTTTTTTTTTTCCTGGATCCTATGTCTTCTATTTTCTTGGTTTGCACCCTCACTTCATAGAATATATCCTTCAGAAGCTTCTTGAGTATGAAAGTTTTTATGGAAGATAAATATTGCACTTGCACATCTAAAATTATTTTTGCCATATACTTGCTTGATAATTTAGTTGCATATCAAATTAAAATTTGAAAATGGTTTTTATGCAGACTTTTGAAGCATTTCTCTATTGTCTTCTATCTTCCAGTATTGATTACCATTCCATCACCCTTTGCAGACACTTGAAAATCCAGAAACAAACTCATATGATACATGGTCTGGCTCTGTGTCCCACACAAATCTCATCTTGAATTGTAATGCAAGTTGTAATCCCCACGTGTTGGGGAAGGGACATTGTGGGGGGTGATTAGATCATGGGGGGTCCCCCCATGCTGTTCTTATGATAGTGAGTTCTCACGAGCGATCTGATGGTTTTATACCTTCACCCTGCACTTCTCTCTCCTGCCACCTTGAGAAAAAGGATGTGTTGGCTTTCCCTTCCACCATGATTGAAGTTTCCTGAGGCATACCCAGCCATGCAAAACTGTGAGTCAAATCTTTTTCCTTTATAAATTACCCATCCTTGGGTATGTCCTTATAGCAGCATGAGAACAGAATAATACAGTAAATTGGCACTGCAGAAGTGGGGTACTGCTATAAAGATACCCAAAAATGTGAAAGCAGCCTTAGAACTGGGTAACAGCCAGAGGTTGGAACAGTTTGAAGGTCTCAGAAGAAGACAGAAAAATGTGGGAAAGTTTGGAACTTCCTAGAGACTTGTTGAATGGCTTTGACCAACATGTTGATAGTGATATGTACAATAATGTTCAGGTTGAGGTAGTCTCAGATAGAGATGAGGACCTTGTTGGGAACTGGAGTAAAGGTCACTCTTGCTATGCAGAGAGACTGGCATCATTTTGCCCTTGCCCTAGAGATCTGTGGAACTGTGACCTTAAGAGAGATTATTTAAGGTATCTGGCAGAAGAAATTTCTAAGCAACAAAGCATTCAAAAGGAAGCAGAGCATAAAAGTTTGGAAAAATTGCAGTCTAAAGATGAAGTAGAAAAGAAAAACCCATTTTCTGAGGAGAAATTCAAGTTGGCTGCAGAAATTTGCAAAAGTAACAAGGATCCAAATGTTAATCACCAAGAAAATGGGGGAAATGTCTCTAGGGCATGTCACAGACCTTCACGGTAGCCCCTCCCATCACAGGCCTGGAGGCCTAGGAGGGAAAAATGGTTTCCTATGATGGGCCCAGGGCCCCCCTGCTCTATGCAGCCTTGAGACATGGTGTCCTGTGTCCTAGCTGCTTCAGCTCTAGCCATGGTTAAAACGGGCCAAGGTAGAGCTCAGGCCATTGCTTCAGAGGTGCAAGCCCCAAGTCTTTGGGGTTAACACATGGTGTTGGGCCTCCGGGTGCACAGAAGTCAAGAATTGAGATTGGGGAACCTCTGCCTGGATTTCAGAGGATGTGTGGAAATGCCTGGATGTCTAGGCAGAAGTTTGCTATGGGTTGGAGCCCTCATGGAGAACCTCTACTAAGGCAGTATAGAAAGAAAATGTGGGGTTGGAGCCCCCACAGAGAGTACCCACTGGGGTACTGCCTAGGGGAGCTATGAGAAGAGGGCCACCATCCTCCAGACCCCAGAATGGTAGATCCACCTACAGCTTGCATCGTGTGCCAGGAAAAGCCATAGACACTCAATGCCAGCCACTGAAAAAAGCCAGGATGGGCTGTAGAGGTAGAGCTGCCCAAGGCCATGGGAGCCCACCTCTTGCATCAGCATGACCTGGATGTGAGACATGGAGTCAAAGGAGATCATTTTGGAACTTTAAGGTTTAATGACTGCCCTATTGGATTTTGGACTTGCATGAGGCCCTTTGTTTTGGCCATTTTTCTCCTATTTGGAATAGGTGTACTTACCCAATGCCTATACCCCCATTGTATCTAGAAAGGAACTAACTTGCTTTTGATTTTACAGGCTCATAGGCAGAAGGGACTTGCCTTGTCTTAGACAAGACTTTGGACTTGGACTTTTGGGTTAATGCTGAAATGAGTTAAGACTATGGGCAACTGTTGGGAAGGCATAATTGTGTTTTAACATGTGAGAAAGATGAAATTTGAGAGGGGCCTGGGGCAGAATAATATGGTCTGGCTCTGTGTCCCACCCAAATCTCATGTTGAATTGTAATCCAAATTATAATCCCCATGTGTTAGGGGAGAGCCCTCATGGGAGGTGATTAGATCATGGAGGTGGTCCCTCCATGCTGTTTTCATGATAGTGAATGAGTTCTCATGAGATCTGATGGTTTTATAAGGGACTTTTCCCCACTTTGCTCTGCACTTCTCTCTCCTGCCACCTTGTGAAGAAGGACATGTTTGCTTTCCCTTCTGCCATGATTTTAAGTTTCCTGAGGCCTTCCCAGTCATGCAGAACTGTGAGTCAATTAAACGTCTTTCCTTTAAAAATTACCCAGTCTTGGGTATATCCTTATAGCAGCATGAGAATGAACTAATACACCATACATATGTGGTTAACTGATTTTTGACAAGGATTCCAAGACCATTCAATGAGGAAAGAGTAGTCTATTCAACAAATGGCATTGAGACAACTGAATAACTACATGCAAAAGAATGAAATTGAACCCTTGCCTCACACCAAATATAAAAATGAACTAAAAATGTATCAAAGACCTAAATGCAAGAGTGAAAACTACAATAAGATCCTTAGAAGAAAACATAGGGGTAAATCTTCATTATCTTGGATTTGGCAATGAATTATTAGATATGATACCAAAAGCATACATGCAAAAAGAAAACATAAATGAATTTAACTTCATCAAAATTTAAAACTTTTGTGCTTCAAAGGACACTATCAAGAAAGTAAAAGACAATCCACAGGAGAAAATATTTGTAATTTATATATTTAATAAGGGCCTTGTGTCTAGAATGTATAAAGTACACTTACAACTCAATAAAAAAAAAAAGACAACCTAATTTGAAAATGGGAAAACAATCTGAATAGACATTTCCCCAGGGAAGATATAGAAATGACAAATAAACACATAAAACGATGCTCAACATCATTAATTATCAGGGAAATGCAAATCAAAACTACAATGAGACATTAATGTATATCCACTAGGATGGCTAGAATAAAAAAGATTGATAAAAAGATAATTGCTGACAATGTGGAAAAACTTTGTCACTTTCATGCACTGCTGGTGGGCATGTAAAATTGTGCAACTGCTTTGGAAAACAGTCTGGCAGCTTCTCCCAAAATTTAACATAGTGGTACCATATAACTCAGCAATTTTATCCCAAGGAATCTACCTGAGAATTTGAAAATATATGTTAACACAAAACTTGTACATTTGTAGGCATATATTATTTGTAATAGCCAAAACGTGAAAATAACCAAAATGTCCATCAACTGACAAATTATTAAAATACGATATGTCTATATAATAGAATATCATTCAGTCATAAAAAGTAATGACATTCTGATAAATGCTACAACATGGATAAATCTTGAATACATTATGCCAAGCAAAAGACATGAGTTTAAGAAAACTCACATATTATATAATTCCATTCATGTGAAAGTCCAGAATAGGGAAATTTACAGAGACAGAAAGTAGATTGTTGGTTTCTTGGGACTGAGGTGGAGTGGGGGAATAATCTTGTAACGGCTGAAGGATTCAGTATTTCTTTTCAGGTGATGAAAATGTTCTAAAATGGATTGTGGTGATTGTTGCCCATATCTGTGAATATACTAAAAACTACTGTATTGTACACTTTAAATGGGCAAATTGTAGAGTATGTGAATTATATCTCAATAACGCTGCTTAAAAAAGAGGCCAGAGACTGACTTCATCCATGAAATAGTAGTTGCAGTTGTACATTCCCACTGGAGATATTCAAGAAACTCAATAAAGCACACCAAAAGAGAGAGACTCAGCTCTGGGAGCACACCTTAGTCAGGGGATACCAAAAACAATTTGTAACCAATCAGCTGTGAAAGACTGGGCTTTTCTCCTCATTCCCCCTTCACCTTGGGTCTGACCTTTGATGCAACATTCATGTGGATATCTGAGGGAAGTGTTTTTTAGGCAGAGGGAACACTATGTACAAAGTCATAAGATGGGGACATATATGCTGTGTGTATGGAGTGGAGCGAGTGAAGGGGATAAGGGTGGGAAATGAAGTGGAGAGGGGCAGTGAGGTCAATATTAAAAAATGACCATGAATTATTCTCCTTTATGCATCCCTGCCCTTGCAATTGCATGCAATCCATGCAATAGCAAATGTAATCCATGCCATTTCAGTTCTTCCCATCAAAAGACAGACTCTATTTCTTCACTCCTGAAATTTGCCCTGTGACTTGCTTTGGCCAATAGGACATTAACAAACATGACACAAATAGAGTTTTGAAAAACACTTGGGCATTGGAGCTTACTTTCTTGCTGCTCTTAGAATCCCAGGCAGCCATGTGAAGAAACCCAGGCTAGCTGTGTAGATAATTAGAGATGCATGAACCAGTTCCCTTTGTTATTTGAGCTGACACCCAGCCAACCATCAGACATGGCTATTGACTATAGTTAATAACAGGTGCATGGATTAACCTAGCCAAGACCAGCAAAAGAACCACCCAGCTGAACCCAGTCCAAATCACTGACCCACAGAATTGTGAGCTACATAGCTATTGGTTTTAGCCATTACACTTTGGGGTGGTTTGTTACATAGCAAAATCTAGCTGATACAGTAAACATAAAGGAGGCTTCTCAGGCACACCTCTGCCCCGTGCTCAAAGCTAAAGGGGGAAGAGGGGTTCTCAGATTTTCATGTCCTAAAGCCCAGCTCACAGGATTTGGGGCTCAACTCCCAACTAACAATAATGGGTTCGTGTTTTCTTGGAGTGTTTTTTGTGCTGCATGGTCTCCTTGGAGACCAAACATAGATTAAGTGGGAAGCACCCGAAGTAATATGTGGATTACAGCCTTTCCCCTGGGAGAGGGTGAATTCTAACAATGAAAATGACATCAGCTGCCATTTCTTGAGGTTCTGGTATAACCTGGGGGCTTCCATTTGCATTATCTCCTTGAATCCTCATAATCACCACGGAAGGTAGGCATTATTGTTGTTCTCGTTTTACAGACTGAGATTCAGAGAAATTAAGTGACTTGTCCAAGGTCACACAGCTGGGAGGGCTAGGATTCAAATCCTGATCTGCCTGACTCAATAACCCAAACACCTAAGCACAATACTACACTGTCACTCGGTTGAGACATAACAAGCTCACCCTGAAGTGTGCAATTGCTGACCTGGTTTACTTCCTGGGAGACATCAGGCTGGATGATGGCCAGTAGATGAGCCCACCCCATGCACTGCAATTCAGCCCCATGCCTTGTTCACTCATTTCTACCTTTGTATCATCTGCAGCTGGCCTAGGTCCTCCCATTTCTGCAGCAGTGGAACAGCTGGGTTAACCCTTTCCTTCAGTAGGGGATCTCGGGGGAGAGTATGAGCCAAGGGTTGCTCCTGGAGAGGCCTGGCAATGCTTTTACTCTTCATTAAAAGTTTATGTGCATTATACACTTCATTATATGCAATTGGGTTTCTTATATGGCACTCCAGTGCATAAATGACTCCCTAGACACATTTGTGAGTTTCCATTGTTATAATATAAATGCTGGCCAAGTCACAAGGCAGACATGTTTTAAACTATTCAATTATTCTTGGTATAAGAACCAAATCCGGGGGAGGTTTTACTTTACAATCCCTCTACAGGATTGCTTGCTGGACAGCATCAGTATTTCTATTGGTCAAAATCTTTCAGTTTTGATTCTGAGTAGTCAGGAAAATGGGAAAGGCCATGTGTAGAAAATTATGCTCATTTCCAATTTATTATGAATTCAATTTATTGTGAATTGACTTATGTGGTGGGCTACTTTATAAAACATAAATGTAGATCCTAGAAAGGCTAATATTTTTATATTGAGAAAATAATGAAGCCATGAGTATTGTGTAGCTTTAAGAGCTCGTAAAGAGATACACATACATTCATTCATTCACTCACTCATTTTTTTTCAACTGACATTTACCAAGCATTTATTGTATACCTAGCACACAGAGCTAGGCACTAGCTGTGTAGAGATGAATATAAGACACGGTGTTCACTCTGAAAGAACTTACCTTCTGGTGGAATGACAGATAAATGTACAATTTTAGTGTAGTATAATAACTGTTATGAGAGATATATGCCCAGAGTACTGTGGGAAACCAGATTAGAGAGTGGTACATGAAGAGAAAATGACTGTCGAATAGAGTTCTTAGCAGAAAGGTATGTGGCTTCACAGAAGAGGGTTTTCAACTTGCTGGAGTGGGGATAGCTCCCAGAACAACATGGAAACTCACATGTTGCAGATTGCAGAGCCACTTGTCAGTCTGATGCCCTCCATGGAGGATGGCTGATCTGCCTGTTTCTCCAGGTGTTCACTGCTATGTGAGGCAGAAACAAACTTCTCCTTCAAAGAGGTTTGAACCATCATGCACTTCAGAATTTGCTTGTTATAGTAGTTAGCCCATCCTTGCCCAATACAGTCACAATGTCCTGCCTGTTTTCATATCTCAATGAAATAGAGATGGCCCTTCCTCTCTGTTATCTCTGCCACCATTTAGGTCCTCAGTGTGTCCCTCCTGCACCACAGCAACAGCCTTCTAATTGCTTTCCCTCCTTTGCCTTGAGCTCTCTTTGCTAAGTGGAAGGATAATATGTTTTACAGAACATGCTTTGAAGAAACAATACTTTAGGCCAGAGGAATAATATTAAAGAAAGGTCTGCCAGAGTGGTGGTGGTGAGGAACTCTTCCAGTGATAGGCATCCCTCAGATGTTCATTATATGCAGGCAGTCCCCTCCTCTGCCTCTGCTCAGGATAGTTCTTATAAAAGCCCATAAGCTGGATGCCAGCAAAAATGGCTCTGCTTTTCTCTCTTTTAGGAATGTCTTATAACATTTGGTGTTATACACTAGAGGAATAGATCTGAGAGTATGAATGGTTCAGGCAGATTCATCTCTATTACTAGCAAGAGAGCTCAAGGCATCATGGCTCCTGATTTGGTGGGAGGGTCAGGGTGAATGATATTTTCATTCCATCTCGACCACTTGTTAGTTGTTGAAAACTTGGGCAAGTTACTTGACTCTAACTTCAATCCTTTTCAGCTGTACTATGGGAATAAATAAAAAATTAAAATAAATTGAAAACCAAAATGAAAAATTAAAATGATAAAAAGAATCTCAAAGAGTTGTGAGATGATGAGATGATAAATACAATGCCCTTGGAATAGTGTCTGGCACCTCATAAATTCTTAAATGTTTTTATTATTATTGCTTTTAACATTAAGTAGAAAATAGAGTAGTTATTATTAATGCTATTTTCTGATTTATTTTTAAAAACAATTATTTCCATATTAAATATTTCTAGTAATGTTTTAGAAAAATAAAGTTATCAAGTAGCCAAAGACTTCCATGCAGGGTACAAATTCTTCCTGACTTGGAAACACAGCTCATTCTATTGCTAATATACTTAAATGTGTTTCCAAATGACTTTCAGTTATGGCAAGTTCTTTCCCAGAGTTTGGTCATATTTAGAAATGTAATACAGTACTTTCCCTTTCTTTCCACAGCTGAGGAACAGACATAAACAGATATTGAGGACAGTTTTCAGGGAATTCTCTTTAAAGCTCTGTTAGCTGAGGCTGTGGCCAAAAGGAATATTGAGGCTTCTGAGGATGTTTTAGATCCAACACAAAGTGGTGTATTTTGTGTCAGGTTCTCTCAGAGGACTCCTACCTTGGATATTATTTGTTTTGTGTCCTCTGAAGCATCTTCATCACCTGCACTTTCTACTAGAAGTGATTCATGTTTTTTGGTGTGCCTTTCAGATCTGAGAGGGAGGCATTCTGATTCTCCTATCTCACCTTTTCTAAAACAAGGGCAGGATGAGTAAGGGCACAAAACATAAGCTGAAGTCGCCTCTGGGATTTCTGGGTAAGGAAGATGGGAAACAGCCACTGCCTCATTTTTATGGACCCACCTCTGGTGAATTGTTGGTGAATAGATGCTGAGGCAAGTTTAGCTAAAGACAGAAAACCACCAGACCTTCAAAATATGAATACAACTAGCTCCAAAGAAAGAATAGTGTGGCCCAATTAGAACTCTGCAATACAAAACCTTAGAACACAGGCCAGCAAACTTTTCCTGTAAAAGGCTAAATAACCAAATATTTTAAGCCGTTATGAGCCATATGATTTCTGTCAGAACTACTCAACTCCACTATTGTAGTGGGAAAGCAGTTATAAGCTGTACATAAACAAATAGGGATGACTGCATGCTAATAAAACTTTATTTACAAAAAAAAAAAAAAAAAGGATTTGGTCCAAGGGCTATCTATAGTTTGCTTACTTCTGGTTTACAGATTAATGGAAGTCCAGGCTAGGACAAGGAAATGAGCCAGCGGTCTTGCTTGGACCTAACTGAGCTAAGCCAATCTAGGATTCATATTGTTTCTAGTTCCATGAAACTGGGACAGGCGTAAGACTCCTTCAGATCCCAAGGCGGAGAGGTGAGGGGCACTAGCATGACCCTTCAGTGAAATCCACAGGGAGATGAAGGGAGTAAGGACAGAGTCTGTGGGTTCCCATTCCTTACAAACTTTAAAGAGATGTGGGTAGGGTGAGGGGAGGGGCATTCTGGCTAATCCATGATGATTTACACTTTGGTATGTCATCAGAAGGGTTCAACTCAAGGTGAGGTAATGGAACTACCATGACCTATTGACCTTGTTATGTCATCAAAAGGAACAGCTTTTGACCAGAAAATGGTGGGTTTCTTCCTAGTGATTCACATATTACCCAGAAGCCTCTAGCTTGTTGTAGTATTTCATAAAATTCCAAATATGTCAAAAATAATTTGATAATGCCACAGTTTGTGTGTGTCTGTGTGTTTAAGCTAGCACTTTGACTAATTCCTCTCTTTGTTGCCTTGGGACCCAATTATAGATTTGTCAATGGGAAGGGGGCAAGTTTGTCTTAAATGTTGTGGTCATTAGTGTGCATCCATTTGCACAAAGGAGGCCAACACCCAAGTGGGAATGACTGAAAAGGAATCTGATGTCTCATGTTTTTGGATGAAATTCAAAATGCAAACCTTTGCCCATAGTTGTTGGGAGAAGCTAAACAATGTAATACCCTGAGTGTTGCCTACTTTCTGAGGGGGTGGGGAGAGACACCATGTATTTTGCAGAGGCAGACCTTTATTTAATTAGCCCTGATGTAAAGATTTCTTGTCTTTTGCAGCTACACAGCTTTAAGAGAGTGCTGGGTACCTGAAGGCCGGCTCCTACTGGGACTAATTCCATCCAGACAGCTCCAAGTATGTTCATTAGGCGCTGATTAGGTTTCACACAGGTGGGGAAGGTTAGGGGCACAGATAGAGAGGCGGTGCTGATTGTGTTAAGCATAAAACACCATCTGTTTCCCAAGTAAGAAAAGGAACTGCATCCACACTTCTGGAGAGATCACCAGGCCACTGCTGAAGTTGCTGCTCCCTCCTTCCCTTTCTTTTATTCTCCAGCTACATTTACAGGTCTTAAAACAAGTTGGTAAAAAATAATGAAAAACAAAATAATATATCTGAAAGCTGTTGAAGAAGATGCTAACTAATTATCACATTCAAGCTTGCTGATTAGAACGAACGGGAGAATTTTTCCCCCGATGCAGGCGTTGTACTTGGCATGAAAATAGAATACTACATTGCCTCCTTTTCATACTAAGGACTTTTTCTTCCCCAAGGCAAGCAGCCTGTCCAGTTAGCCCGGCTCTTCAATGCACTTTAATATGGTTTTGTTTGGGACCAAAGAATGCAAATGAGCTGACATGCAGATCCCCCTTTTCTAACAGAAAATAAACAGCCTGGAGGCGCATGGGGGAGGAGAGGCAGCAGTTGGTGGAGTGAGCTGATAAGCACTTGAGTTCACCTGATAAGGGCTCCGAGCTACTGTTCTGCTCGCCCACACAGAACCAGAGGCTCACAATGCTGTCGTCATTCCATCCAGCCTCCCAGAGCAAACCACCCCACCACCTGGCCTCTCCCCATTCACCATTCCTCTTTCCTGCCAAGAAAACTTTCCTACCCAGCAGGTGGTGGCAGGCAGGGCAGTGGGGGGATGGGGGGAATCCAGAGCAGGGTGCAGAGCTTGTCCCCCTCCTAGTCTTCAATTAATGACCTCACTGGTAAAGAGTCCCATTTTTATTATTGTTAGAGCTCAGCAAAGCCAGCTGGAAGCCAATCAGTGTGACTCCTATCCCCCACCCCAGGCACGTGAAGGAGCAGGAGGCTTTACCCTATAGCCATGGCCAGCAAACCATTCTGGGGCGCTTGCAGTAGACTTCAGTTCTGTGGGTGCAGTGTGAGATGCGCAGCCTGGAGCTGGGTGATGCCTACTTTCACTGGATTCTCTGGGGTAGCTTTGTTGGAATTGTGGGGGAGTCAGGCCCCAGCATGCAGTGAGGATAGCTCCGGTGGGGGAAGGGCAACCTATCACTGCTGTCAGACACAAAGGGCCCAAAGACTTCCCAACTCCGGAAGCTAATGCAGGATAACTAAACTCCTTCCTTCCTTCAGCCCAGTAGTCCTGACTGCTGCTTTTTAGTGGGCACTTTATATATATGAAAAGCATGGCCTCAGCAGAGATGTCTCCTAAATTGGAAGTCAGTTTCCTGTAAGGGGACCCCACTGACTGCTCTTTGCCAATGACTAGTAATGTTAATTTTAACTGGGCACTCAAGGCCCTCCACCATCCAACACTCATCCAACCCCCAATACCTGATCTCAGAGGGATCCAGACTGAGTGCCTGGCTCTCCACTGTGCTGAGAGCATGCTCCCACCCCAACATTTGCACAGATGTCATTTTCCCTGACTAGAATGACCACTTTCTGTTCTTCTTTCTATTGTGTCTCAACGTATTCTTCAAAGGGCATTGGACCTTTCCCCAATTTTGTCAGTCCATTTAGACCTATTTCTCTTCTGAATACTTCTGGCGATTACTGTATGTCTTCTGGGATTCTTAATGTGTGTCTCTCATGGTTTTCTTGCCTCTACCAATAGTTTGTAAGCTCTCTGAATGCAGAGCCTTTTGCTTCTATTCCTCCATCTCCCCTATAAAATGTAGCACAGAGCTTGGCAAATAGTAAAATTTACTTGGCTTAGTAAATGTGAATTCATTTGACAATTTGTCGATTGATAACCCGTGATAGCATTGGAGCTCAGAAAACTACACCCCAGAATATGGTGTTTTGACATGCTGAACTAAAGAAGCTGCCTCAAGATCTCTCTGACCTTCCCCCATTCCTGTCCCTCAAGCCTCTGTCTTTCTCAAAGCATAGGATGAGGCTGTTCTCTGAAGTACCTTTTTCTACCTAGTAACCAGGCCCCCAAAGAGGAATTGCCTTAGATCCCTTCCCTGAAATTTTGTTAAACAGAGAAGATTAAAACTTATATCACAGAGGAAAAGACTGAAAATTAACCACCACACCTAGAGCACAATGAACTTCAAACTTTGTCCCAAACCATTGTTTGTTCTCCAGTCCTATTCGATTTCCAAATAGAATCACTCACAAGATAATGTCTGCTTCCCAGGTCCATTCATTGTCCCCTAAAAATCATTTACTCCTACACTCCCATCTCCCTTACCCTATGAAGAAGGGTATATAAGCATCTGGACCTCATTGGGGTATTGGATAATCATTCCCCTGCAACGTTAACTAACTTTGTATACCTTTTCTCCTATTAATCTGCCTACTGGTTCAATTTCAGTGGACCTGCAGAGGGCAGAAGGGAAGTTTTCTCTTAGTTTCTACAATAGCATGGGTTAATGTTTTTTTTTGTTGTTGTTTGTTTGTTTTTTTACACTGGGCCTGTGCCTATGCTAAAAGAAGAAGAGAAACTAAGGTTTTTGTGTGTCTAATGTATGGTATATGTGTACCTATGTACATGTGTGTATATACATACACTTGTCTCATATTATTTCCTTCAACAATTTTGTGAGAGTTGTTATCCCAATTGTATAGACAAGGAAAACTGAGGCTCAGAGAGCAAAATGATTTGCCTAGATTTACACTTTCAAGAAGTTACATTGTTAAATTTGAGCTCAGCGTGGTTTATCTTCAAAGTCAAAGTGTTTTTCATTATTATTCTGCCTCCTCACCTCTCCAGTGCCAGGGCCCCAGTGGGGTGTGAGCTGGGGGGATTGTGGTCTAGAAACAATGGGTTTAAATTTTTCATTAATCAACTGAATGTATTCAATAAGCACTTAATATTTAGTAAAACATTTCATACATACCGTTTTGGATGCTGTGGGGATAGAGAGAAGATCAAGAGAAAGTCCCTGACTGCTAGGAGTTCACAATCTCATAGATGAAAAAATACCCATTGAACCAAATTCTGATTAAAAAAAAAATTTATCTGGCAAAGATCTGTATAGGTTTTTGAGGAAAGAAGATACAGATTGATTCTGACTGAAATTGTTGGAGAGGTCATTGTGGAGAATGTGTAATTTTAGTTGGATTTCAATGGGAGGATCAGATATTTACAAGTAAACACATAGATAAAGAACCCTCCAGGCTAGGGGAAAGAGACAGCTGGGAGAACCCCGTATGTATGTGTGGAAAGGATTTTCTTTGGAGCCCAGCACCATTGGCTGAGTAGTGTTTTGCTCACAAAATTCTGTTTAGAGAGGTGCTGTCTTGGTCTCATACTATGCCTGGAGTACAAACCATCCATAAATGAGTAAGACTCTCGGGCTCAGTGATGTCAGTACTTGGAGCCTTCAACTTTTGTGATCAAAAGCTCATGGCAGTGGCCCATAGACCTCTTCCCTTTTGACTCAATGGATTGTCACAGGCTCATGATTCAATAAAGACACTATGTATCTTTTTTGTGCCATCTTGATTGCCATTGAGAATGGTTATGAAAGGTAAAACACACAATTAGAAGTCATTCAACAAGGCAGAGTACATAATTCCACAATTGATTTTCTTGAAAGTTCATGGAAAATGTTCTTTGGGGTAAATATGTATGTGCCCAAACATTTCATATCATCAACAGAAGTCTCTGAGCAAAGGTCAACATGAAAGAAAAGAGATCTGGCTTGTTTAGATAAAAAAATTCTGATTGCTCTTTTAACTGCCTCTCTAGAGACAATAGGATGCTCTGGAAAGAGCACAGGCTTTGGAATCATTCAGCCATGTGTTTAAATTCCAGCTATGCAAGTTAGTATCTCTGTGATCTTGAACAAGCTGCTTTACCTCTCTGAGCCTCCTTTTCTTCATCTGTAAAATGAGGATAGTAAGACCCACTTGCTAGGTTACTGTGAGAATTAAAATAGATAACACATACATGGTATCTGGATCTGTGCAAGTCACATAGTAAATCCTCCACATATAATATTGTTATTTTGATGATATTTAATCAAATTTTTCAGCAGAAAAATGCCCCCCCCCCATTTTATTGTAATGTACATGAAACCTAGAGACCATGCTTATGTTATCTAGCACCTAACATATTGCATTGATATAGTGGGTACTCAGTTAAAATTTGCTGGATGGATATAGATGGACAGATCAATGGAAAAAACAGCATTTAGCAAAGTGACTGACACCAAGTTGTCACGTCATATTTAATTGTTAAATTGACTTGCAACTAGCCTGATTGGGTAAGAGAGAGGGAAGCAGAGGGTCCAGAACTTTCAAGTATCCTTAAGAATCATATTAGATCTTTTCTTCATCATTCTTTGTGAATACAGGGTTATGAGTTTGCCCTCTCCATCTTTTAGTGTCCTGGTCCATAGTCCTGTCCAAAACAGAAGTAAACAAAGAGTCAAAGGCTAAATCCTCAATTGACAGAGTAAAAACCGGCCGCAAGGTTTTCCCTTTAAAGGCAATTGCTTGCTGCCAAGCTCTTAAAAGGAGCATCTCCTGGGAGGCAGAGAGGCTAAGTTGCTCACTGGTTACACTAAGCCTCAAATATAGCTTTGGTCAGATCATGAGAGACCTGAAACTTGCTTGTTGTCCAACAGAGAGGAAAGGATAATCTTGTGTTCCAACAGAGAAAAAAGGATAGTGTTTAATTTGTTTTAAATGAAAATATAAATCTCTAGTTCGGAGGCTGTTTCTTTCCCTTTGCCCTTTCTATAGTTTGAAACCAAATCCTTACCACTTACTTTATGCTCACTGTACCAGCTAATATTTGCATAAAAGGTTCAGCCTTCCATAAGACCTAGCTTTGTGTTTTCATTTAGCACATATTTACTGAGCAGCCTCCTAGGACCTAGCACTCTTCTACTGGCTCACACAAGTTTGCTGAATGTATCTTTCTGGCTAAATGGCATCACAGTCTTTGTGTATTAAATTTGACTCCAAGATTTGTAGAGATATTTCCATCTTATTCATGTAAGAGTGGGCAGCTGCTTCAATAGCTGCATTAGAGGACATGAAAAACAGATTTACTCTAAGACACTTCTTTTTCCATTCTCATGCTCAAAATCTCTATCCTTAACATCACCAACACACCAGTAAGGCCATTAGCAAAGGAGGAAGCATTATCTTCCTTTTAGAAGGCCCCAGTTGACAAAAATATATTTTATCATTCCTATTGGCATAGTGGCCAAGGTTCTCTGGTCTACCGAGCTGGGTGGAAGCTTGGGCTTTGGAGGGCTTACCTTCAGTAGGGCAAGATGGTTCATGCCATCTTAGTGGGGAGCTGGAGGATAGAATACTTGAGTGAGCTACTGTGAGATAAAGGAATGAAAAAGATGCTCATAGGGTGGAGCCAGAGACAAATATGCTCTGCTCCATAATTTTGCCTCCAGATGACCCTGTGGATGAGTTCCTCTTGCAGAAAGGCAAAATGTAGTCTGCATAACTTCATGCCAAAATTTAATGAAATCCATGTCTTGGAACCATTGTCTGATATTTTGTTTGAATTAATTTTTTGTTACTGTTGTTTGCTTGCTTGTTAATGATGTAAGTGGATTAGTGGTGCTCTCCTTACAGAGATCATCAGCATTATCCCCTAAACTTAGATTCAGAGGTCAGCATATCCCTAATACACAATATATATAAAACTCTGCTAAACATCTTCTCAGGTCTAGAAGAACCTCTCTCTCAAAGTTCTAGGGAGAAAATTTTCCTTAATCTTGGATTCATCTGTATAAACTGAGAGACTGAAAATGGGCATGACTTACCCTCTATTATCAACCTGTCCACCTTATCCCATCTTCCTTGTCACAGCTTTAAGGGGTATAAAAAGGTCAGAGTACAGGACAGAGAAAGGGAGAGAAAGCCAGGAGAGAGAGGGAGTAGGGAAAGAGAGACAGAGACAGAGACAGAGTAAAGGGACAAGATAAGGAGTGAGAACCAAGAAAATGAGGAGAACTATGAAACTATATATGCCAGGCTTTGTTAAAGGTTCAAATGACATAGCCATGAACAAACAAAATAGGCACAACCCCTGCCATCATAGAGCGCACAGTACAATGGAGGAAGATAGACAGTCAGCAAGATAATGGAGTGAAACACATAATAAGTCACTGTTAACTGCAATGGCAAAAAATAAATTTGGCCAGGGGTATAACAAGCATTGAACAAGGGCTTGTTCTTTTAGGTATAGTCAACAATGAAGGTGTCCCCGAGAAAGGGATATTTGAGTCACTTTCTCAGTCATTTCTTAACTCATAGTTGTTGATCAGGGTGATGGCCTGAAATTCACTGTGGTGGCATAAAATTCTAGGATGTGAGTTGATGAGGCCCATGGAAACAAAAATTCCTATGATGACAAGGGTCCTGAGGGGTCATTTCCACCAGTCTCTGCATTTGCATATGGTGGTAAGTGACTTGCCCAAGCACATAGGCCAGTAAGGAACAAAGCTAAGAAAAGAAACCAACTTTTCTGACTCCCAATTCAGTGTCTTTTCCATCTACTTAGGGGTACGAGGACACAGATATGTTTTCTCATGCCCTTCAAAAATGAAAAATATGGATATTGCTCCCAAAGTCAATTGTTCTCAACCTTGAAGATGTGAGTGAATCTCCTGGGAAGTATGCTATAAATAAAGATACCAGGGTTCACCTCTAGAAAATTCTGATGCAGATAGCTCATGGGTCTCACTTTGAGAACCGAAACTAGGCCATTGAGCAGAGAAGTAGGGTTTTATCAGAGTTTTGTCTTGACTTCTTCAGATTTCAATTCCCTGCCAAAAGTTAGTTTTAAGTCATTCCGTTTATCCAGTGAGTCTTGTCATATTTTGTTTAAACAAGTCACCATTCTTCTAATCTCTTCTAATCTGTGTTCTCTTAGAATATTTTCTCTTCATTGGGCATGTGAGTATCCAGTTTAGAAATGTCTAGAGCATAGGGACTGTGAAAAAATATGTAGATGAAACCTAAAAAGAGATTCAGAGGTGATAGATGATAGAGGAAATTTAAGGTCAGGCCAAAGAAATTCAGATTTGGGCCTATAGAAAATGAACATTATTTGTAGATTTTTCAAGAGAGAGGTGATGTTATCAGACTTGTTTTTTGGGAGACAATAAGTCAGGTAAGATTGTGTAGGATAGATGATAGTGAGAAACTGGCGGCAGGAGGAAAGTAATTTTAGGAGGATATTTTAAGATTGCAGGCAAGAGGAGAAATGGGACTGTGGCTGTGGATGTAAGGATGAAAACAGAAGGGGCATAGGTATGCAAGCCATTGGAGACGTTTAAATCCACAGGACTTGATGACTGATTGGCTTTGCATGGTGAATAAAATAAAGGAGTAAAATGACTTCAAACTTTCTTCTGAGCTAGGAACAATTGCAGGAAGAGCAAGTTTGGCACATGCAGATGTAATGACTTTGGTTTGGGCCACGTTAAGTTTGAAGTGTTGGTAAAATAACCATAAGAATGTGTGTATTCAAGAGAAAGATTAAGTGTAGAGATCTAGATATGGCACTGTTTATTTCATAACTAATAGTTCCTTTATTCCACAAAATTTACTGAACACTTACTATGTTCCAGGTATCAATCCAGAGGCTTAATGTATGTGAGTGTACAGATAAAATTCCCTGCTTTCATGGGGCTGACATTCTTGCAGGGATGAAGTAGGGAGTGGGTAGACACCAATAAACATAATAAATAAGTAAAATATAAGTTAGAACATAATAAGCGTTACAGAGAAAACTGGTATCAAGGGAATGCCAATGATAGCCCAGAAAGAAAGAGATAAAAGTGTAAAATCCAGAGAGAGGGCTAAGGGCAAACTCTTTGGAGCATTGACATTAAGAATTTGATAGAGATATAACAGTGATTAATCAGCAGAAGAAATAAAAAGTGAAATACGAAGGCTGAGAGAACCAGGGTGATAGGAGGAAAATGTTTCTGTTGGAGACTGAGCATAGGTGTCAAATGTTGCCAAGGGGTGGAATACACTGAGGGCATCTATAAGGCTATTGAGATTGAAAACTAAGAGGCTATTTAGTGGAGTTGCAGAGGCAGCTCCTAAGTGTGACATTTACTTTATATTAGGATACACACTTATAGGGAATTAATAAGAGAATGGATGATTTACAAAGTAGCAATGATGAATAAGGGAATTATTTTTAATGTTTATAAAATAAAAAATAAGGTTGAGATTATATCTAGAGTGAATAAGAAATAACATTATGAAGAGCATTTTTGGTTGAGGGTTGATGATTAGTAAGGGAAACATGAGAGTGTGTGTTGGCTGAGAGAAAGGACCCAATGGGAAAGAAAAGTGTTACAATTTAAGAAAATGGAAAATTGATGCATCAAGGTCGAATGAAGAGCATAACAGAGATTTATACTCTAAGGTTAATAAAATTGTTGGGATTAATTTTGAAATGAAGATATAACAGGAAAAAAGGAAAACAGATTGGATGAAGATCTGGAAAGACTTTGTGATGGGAAGGAATGGGAACTGAGGACATTTATGTTTTATAACATGACAGTTTGAGAAGCAAAGAAAGGGTCAGAAAAGCATTTGTCAGGAAAGAAATAAGAGCATTGAGCAGCAGTGTTGCAGGCCCAACTGAAGGTGGATATGTGAGTATATAGTGGGGCCACTCAGAAGGATGAGTTGTGTGTGTGTGCTCACTAGGATCTTTATAGATGGGGAGGAGTAAAACAATAACTATAGGTGCACCCAGGATTGAGTTTAGCACAGTAGTCTCAGAAAAAGATGACATTAGAGAAAATGTATTATTATTGAATTTAGAAGTGATTAACCATGGTCTCCTGAATGGGTAGAGATAGAGGTGAAAGCACCTGGTGGCAAGAATAGGGAGGTATACAAGGAGGGGAAAGTCCAATGTCCAGTGGGGATAGGAGCGTATGTTTAGTGGGACTGAGGAAAAAGAGAGCTTGGAGTCTCTTGCAGACTGAAGTAAGAGAGGGAAATTTTGAGGTTTAAGAATTTAGGGTAAGAACAGTTTCAGATGACAATAAGGTCATGATATAGCCACTAAGATGATTGGTAAGATAGAATACAGATGAGGGTCATTGGAGTAAAGGGGATCAAGGCCAGTGTCATGAATTAGTTATCTACATGAAGGTTGAAGTTGTTCAGGAGGTAAGAGGGGATCTGGTGGAAAAAAGATGATAATCTGGGTTTCAGAATGTTTAGTGAATGAAGTGGAAAGCCTGGCAGAGAGATCTGAAGGTGACTCTGAAAATTTTATCAGTCAAATAATGAAGGCTTCAAAAGAAGAGGGGTTATTGATGAAAATAAGCCTAGAAGAGTCTGGAATGGGGAGTCTGGAAACTCTTGTCAGTCTTTTTACCCCAGGATGTATGGAGTGTGGATGAATGAAGGAACTTTAGAGCTTTGCTAACTGAAGTGCGGGTGTAACAGCACCCAGGATCATCTGGGAGTTCATTAGAAATACAGAATCTCAGGTTAAACCCCTGACGCACTGAATCAGAATCTGCATTTTATCAAGATTTGCAGGTGACACATCTACACATTAAAGTTCAAAAACCACTGCTAAAGTGGTTATGAAGGAAGTGTCCCTATCAGAAGAAAACTAAATTTTAATGAAGGGGTAATAGAAACTTTACAAGAGATGTGTTAACAAGGCCTAGGGGTGGGTGGAGCTGAACAGAGTAGAGAACTAACCAGTTATAACTGGAACTAAAGTGTGAACCTAAACTGCTTAAGAGTGGAATTGGGTGTGGTACATTCAGGCAGGTGATCTTTGTCTTGGTCTAGCTTCATGTGGTGGAGAAAACTGGGTTGGCTGTGGCTGTTCAGGTGGTTGATGAACCTTTCTGAAAGGCTCTTCTTAAGTAAGAAGAACATCTGTGCTCATTGTCTATAGCTTGGGTTGTGGCTCATGCCTGGTGGAATTGCTTATAATAACGAGGCTTCTTGCTGTGAAATTGAATTCATGTTGAAAGGCAATGTGAACATTTCCTGTTAGTTGATGAGATGGAGTAAATCCTTCATGAGGCGATGTGTTTCGAGACCATAGCATGCAAGCTAAGTGTGCAGTGGTGTTGCCAACCAAAATCTTTAAAGGATTTTTGCCCCAGATATTTTGAGTTGGGCCTGGGAAAAAGTTGACGATGTCAACAAATGCCAGAAGACAAAGGAGCTTCAAGCTGAAAACTCGGCAAAGTTGCCTTTAGCTTTTCAGACTTTTGTTCACTGCTTTGTCTTTCTGTATTTATTTTACTAGCCTTACGATTTCGCCTTCCAAATAAGAGGTGAATATTAATCTAGGCAATATTAATTAAAATAACCTGAAAGCTTAAAGCCATGGCTATAACATATACTGGCTGAACATATGTGCATGTAATAGTATCAATATTGAAAGCCCCTGCTGTGAAAAGCCATAGCAAAGAATTTTTAGCAGACTTACTTCTGGGATCACTAATGATTAATTAGTGTGTATCATAATGTAAAGCAAATGTCACCCTAGCTACCTGGGGTTGCTGTCATTTGAGAGTGGAGCAATTTCCTGTTGATCACCAACAGTAAAATGAAAACTGCCTGCCATCTTGTGGAAGATGGGAGGTATCTCATGCCCAGGGAAAAAAGCGAGTGAGCCTTCTAGACCCTTCTTGCATGTTCTCTTGGAAGTTTTCATAAATGCATTGTCTCTTGCAGAGAAACGTAATAAGAATTAAAATGGAAATGAGCACATTTCAATTAAAAATGCACAATTACGTTTTCTTTCTCATTATACATTTCAAAATTAAGGCATCTAAGTCTAAACAGTAAACAGAGTCTTTTCATCAGGTGGCTGTTTCTTGAAGAATTGTGATTTGGCCTGACCTGCTCAGTTTATTGGCTAGCCCCAAGAGAAATTGTAGCTGAATAAGTATTTCAGATCACTACCTGAGAAGCAAAGTGCAGGCTATGAAATGGTGAACTGAATGCCAAACCAGCAGTTCATGGATTTTTTGATTTAAGCAGGATTCTTAGAGCACTCAGGAGTTTAACCTGCTCCTCGGTAGCCTTTAAATGGTTCTGCCCAGGGCAGTCATCAGCCCAGTTGATTACTGTTACTCCCTCAATCCCAGGAAAATTTGTGTCCTGGGGAACAAATAGTTATTTCCTAACTCCAATCACAATTGAGAAAACAATTGAACCAGTAAAGGGCTGCTTAGAGGAGACAGGTGAGTACAGCAGTAGAGGGAATTGTTGTTTGGAAAGATCAGGAAAATAAGACTGTCTCCAAGTTCCTTAACAGGTGGTTTTGGTCAAATTGAGGTAGGGGGAGTTAAGTGGCTATTTCATTAAATTGACTGGTCAATTTAGTCAAAATGGACAATTTGGTAAGCTTGTATAGACCCAGTCAGAGTCTTTTTCGGAGGCTCTTTAACAACGCGGATCCAATCCAGTCCATGTGTCCAGTCCCCAGTAGTGAGTGTATTTTCTTTTTTTCTCTCTCTGTATCTAAGTATCATTTTATGTGTCTATCTATGTATTGACTTTAGATATCAAATTTGACTTCTTGGTTTCAAGTACATATATATATTTCTCACTTTCTTGCCATAGTACAGGAGCTCATTTAGTGAGATCAAAATTTACTTTAAAAATATGGTCTCCCCCGACAACCACGCTTGACTAGCTTCGCGTTTACGGCTGGGCGCAGTGGCTCACACCTGTAATCCCAGCACTTTGGGAGGCCAAGGCAGGCGGACCACGAGGTCAGGAGTTCAAGACCGGCCTGACCCATATGGTGAAACCCTGTCTTTACTAAAAATACAAAAATTAGCTAGGTGTGGTGGTGTGTGCGGCAGACTGAGGAAGGAAAATCACTTGAACCCAGGAGGTGGAGGTTGCAGTGAGCAGAGATGGTGCCACTGCACTCCAGCATGGGCAACAGAGCGAGACTCTGTCTCCAAAAAAAAAAAAAAAAAAGGAAGAAGACTATGCATTTAAAATAAAAATAATACATATCTGTTGATGGATGACTTGGAAAAGTTTTCAAGAGAACTTAAAATGGTCTTTGCTATTTTGCAGCATATATTTTAATTGAAGGGCATCCATGCACACTTTCCATAACAAATAATTATAGAGTAGTCAAACACAATAGAACACTCAAACATTTATTATTCAGTAACCAGGTTATATACGAACAGGAAGCCAAAACTTCTCCAGTGGTTAGCTACTTGTAACTCTATAATTAGGTACATTCTACAGTTTCATATAGCACCTAGTTACTGAGTAAATATTCATGCAAGTGTTCAATTATTTTTGAATCGCCCTATATTGTCACAGTTACATGATCAAAAATGAAAGGAATCAAAAATATTACATGCAAGCAGTAGAAAATAGATCATTTAGTGGCCTTTCCTTCATACTTTTATTTCATTTCTTGTGAGAATTCCAAAATGTATCCTCTTCTTGTAAATTCTGATTCAAGCATTCTTTTTTTTTTTGAGACGGAGTCTCGCTGTGTCACCCAGGCTGGAGTACAGTGGCCGGATCTCAGCTCACTGCAAGCTCCGCCTCCCGGGTTTACGCCATTCTCCTGCCTCAGCCTCCCCAGTAGCTGGGACTACAGGTGCCCGCCACCACGCCCGGCTAATTTTTTGTATTTTTAGTAGAGACGGGGTTTCACCATGTTAGCCAGGATGGTCTCGATCTCCTGACCTCGTGATCCACCCGTCTCGGCCTCCCGAAGTGCTGGGATTACAGGCTTGAGCCACCGCGCCCGGCCTGATTCAAGCATTCTTATACCTACTAGTTAACCAGAACTGAAAACTACAACTCCCAAGAAGCTCAGCAGCATCCTAATAAAATGACAGCTGGCAGTAAAGAAAACAGTTTAAATATTTTGTAGTGATATTATTCTCTCTTTGGATATGTGGCACAATAGTACATTTTTTTTGTTACATAGTAAGCATAAAACCTGATAAGCAAGCTGAAATCAAACCAATGAAGGAAAGTTCTCATTTTCAATTATGCTCTTGACAAGATGTGTTTTATTTTGCTTTTTAATCATTTATTTATTTTTTAAGGGTGTGAGTTTTAAATGTACACTCTTTTAAAATATGAATGTAACCATGTATTTTACCTGTAATAATAAATGTCACCCACGAGCATTTCAATTTTTTAAAGGCACTTAGAATTTCACAAAGAGTTGGAATTTTGAATACCAAAATAAGAATTCATGTTTTCCAGCTGAGATAAAGCTTTCTGATGGGTGGAATATATTACAGGACCAAAAAATGCAGTGGCGAGAATAAATAAAATAGATTGCTTCCCAACTGCTGTCTTAGTGTTCTTTCCCCCAGCATTAGATGGTATGCATCGTTTAATAAGAGCAAGCCCGTTAAGTGTTTTTGCTCTTTGTAATATCAGGCTGCTGGTGATGGACAGAACTGTGTTATAAATATGGAGTAGATGTGGAAGCTGTTGTTATAAAATCACTTTTTCTCCACTCATTGGAAAATAAGTTCACTTACAGTTGTGCTACCATGGGGTAGTTAAACTTTTAACTCATGGAAACATTCTATTAGACCTGACAATATTATGCATTTTATTTGTTTATTAACATAGTGTTTAAAACTACATGTTTGTTACTAAAGATTACACGCCAAACAGGAGAGATACAGAAATAGCCTCCTTCTATATGTGAAGGATGAGAGATGACAAATCCATCTGCAATTTAAATTTTCTTCTATAGGTATTATCTTAGGTCCTCTTTGTGTGTTTTCTCCTATTTTTCTTTGTGTTAGCTCTATCTTTCTTTGTTTTAGCTGGCTTGTGCAATGTGAAGACTCTGCCTTGCTTATAGCCCCTCAGTGGAGGCAGCCTTAATAACATCAGTGCATTTTGTTTCTCCTCCTGATGTGCCTTTGTTTGATAGGCAGTTTCATTTGGTGTCATTGTTTAGCTTAAGCAGTTGGCACCTGGGAAAGTCTATGGAAACCTTCAATTCATCAAATCAGGACTGACTGGCAAAAATATTGCTTGCTGATACAGACAGTCCCATATTTGGTTACTCAAAAATTAAACATGTATTTCAGTCTTGATTGGAAAGGAAGTCTTTGGAAGACATGCAGCTGCCAAGGTAGGGGGGAGGTGCAGAGAATGGCTGGAGAGGTTTAGGTGGGGAAATCTTCAAACAGGGATGACTTAAGGTATCCAATATTTGTAATCTTTAAAAAGGGGGCATTTGAGAAGTGACAAAGAGCCTGATACCTTATGGGAAAAGTGGACACTGATTATACAGAGCCCTGATTATATAAGTACTAAAAAATTGACTCAATCCGTTAAGTATTTTCAATTCATGACATCAAACAACTGATCTGACCATCTCCACCCCACCTCAAACCCTAAGGTGATGAAAAGGAGTGGTTGTATATACAAACTTTTATCCCACTGTTCTCAGGTTTTATGCCAACAGCCACAGGTCAGGACATGGATGTAATTGCATCTAGCGACATCAATGTGCTTTTTGATTTATTTGGTTTTTGTTTATTTGTTTACTTTGTCAATTCAGACAAAAGATTCAGCAACGGAGCAGGAAAAAATACCACTCAAACCAATCATTTGAGACTGTTGACTTCTTTCCATTTCCTGGCAAGTTGCACAAAACCAACAGCTCCAGCAACACTACATAGACATAGCTTGATTGTGCCACAGGTGGCAGGCACAAAGACAGGAACAGGAACTGGAATTTCATATTTGTTAGCAATAAATATTGACAACATGACTCAGTTGGCAGAGACTCTAAGATGGATTTAGGTTCAATTTTTCATTCATTCAGCCACAATATCTCATCAGCATATACTATGTGGCAGTCACTCTGCTAAAGAGGAACAAGAAAGATCAATTCCTGGAATATAGAGGCATTAAAGAAGAAAATTTCAACACAGTGTAATAAAAGAAAAAGTGTGACTCTGCTTTCCACCATGTGAAAAACTGCTTCCCTTCTTTAACCCCTGTTTTCTCTGGCAGGAGGGTTAGTGCTTGCTTTCTCCACCTTCTCCCATCAGGCGATGCTTTGAAATTCCAAAATGTTCCAACAGTAGCACTTCTATGCTATGTATCTGCACTTCACATCAACTTGAAACTGCCACCGAGTCTGGGAGCATACATGAAGGATTTCTCTGTGGCTAGTTCCACAAAGGAAATCAATTGTGCTCCAGCTCTGCACCTGTGGGATGGCTTTGCTTGCAGAATATCCTCCTGCCTGTGAAGTGCAAAAGGACCTCTAATGGGCAGGCTTTCTAGCCACAGATGGGGAGATAGGTTTGCTCTTTCTCTTCTCCTGCATCTGCACAATGCATGCAGATACCCCAGCCATGTCTCCCCATTAAGCACAGCTTGAGACACTGTAACAATCATTGCTACTTCAGAAGTCACCAAGTGGGTGTGCCCTAGTTTGTGTTGAAGTGTCACCTCCAGGGGCAGTTTGACAAAGCAAAGACCTCCTCAATTCAGTCAATCAAAACAGAAATATTATCTTTGGCCAATTGTAGAAGTAAATTGTCAACAGGATCATCTTCAATAAGATAAATTGCTCTCTTTATCTCTGTATCTCTGTACTCTGTCACACACACACACACACACACACACACACACTGGCACACACATAAACACACTCAGATTTTTCCTTGAAGACTGTGAAACCTTCCTGATTTGGCCCTCAGTAATCTCTTCCTCTGACCCATTTATTGTCCAAGTCACTACTAGACAGTTTGACTCTAGTTATAATGTTGCTAATACAAGTCCCATTTTCCTCTTGCATCCTACATCTAATCTGTAAGTAAATTCTTTTGGCTCTACCTTCAAAATATATTCAGAGTTTGACAACTTCACACTATCTCTGCAGCTACAATCCTGGTCAAAGCCACCATCACCTCCCCTGAATTACTGAAATAATTTCCTAACGGGCATTACTGTTTCTATTCTTGACCCTTTATAATACATTTTATAAACAGCCTCCAGAATTATTCTTTTACAACAGAAAGTAGATTATGTTATTCCTTGCTCAGAATGTGCTATTGCCTTCTCCTTGTTCTTAGACATAAATTATTAACTATGGCCTCCGGGACCCAATGTAATTTGTCCCTGCCTAGTTTCTCATCCAATTTTGTATGATTTCCTCTCTGTCACTAAACTCCATCCAGCCTTGTTGGTCTTCTTTTGTTTTCTCGGGGCCTTTGTACTGGTTATTTTTCATGTCATTCTGAAATTCACTGCCCTCAGATTTTCTCAAGGCTTATTTTCTTGCTTTACTTTCATATCAGCTCAAATGAACCATATCCTTCTCATCATACAGGTTGCAGTTCAAGAAACACCTCCTCAGAAAAGTTTACCCTGACTGCCCTATGTACGGTAAATTTCCTCTTCAATCTACAAATCATAAAAGCCAATTACTTGTTATCCCATTACTATTTTATTATCATTACATTACTTATAACTGTGTAAAATTTTCTTGTTTATTTATTCCTTATTTATTGTCTCCCCAGCCATTTTCTACTATGTGCATTTCATGAATATAAAGATTATGTCTACTTTGTTAATTACTGTATCCCTAACACCTAGAACAGTTCATGGCATACAGTAGGTATGCAGTCAGTAGTGTTCAGTGAATAAATAGATGCAATGTAGAAAGCACAATTATGCATAGAATTGATGTTTAAAAAATTAGATTAATAAATAATTTGAACAATGTTTATGGAAATGTTTCAAAGTGAGAATTTCCTTCTGTTTTGCTAAAGTATAGCAGAAAAAGCCAGAAGATGAACTGCAGTGGGTCACCACTGATACAGTTTGGATTTTTGTTCCCTCCATGTCTCATGCTAAAATATAATCCCCAATGTTGCAGGTGGGGCCTGGTGGCAGTTATTGGATCATGGGATCAAACCCCTCATTAATGTCTTCGTTCCATCCACTTGGTGATGAATGAGTTCTTGCTCAGTTCATTCACATGAGCTCTGCTTGCTTATTTATTTATTTATTTATTTATTGTTCCTTTATTTATTTATTTATTTTTGAGATGAAGTTTCGCTCTTGTTGCCCAGGTTGGAGCGCAATGACGGGATCTCGGCTCACTGCAACCTCTGTCTCTCGGGTTCAAGTGATTCTCCTGCCTCAGCCTCCCGAGTAGCTGGGATTACAGGTGCCTGCCAGCATGCCTGGCTAATTTTTGTATTTTTAGTAGAGATGGGGTTTCACCATGTTGACCAGGCTGGTCTTGAACTCCTGACCTCAGCTGATCCACCTGCCTTGGCCTCCCAAAGTGCTGGGATTACAGGCATGAGCCACTGTGCCTGGCCTTTATTTTTATTTTTTAATTTTTTATTTCCATAGGTTTTTGGAGAACAGGTGGAGTTGGGTTACGTGAATAAGTTCCTTGGTGGTGATTTCTAAGATTTGGGTGCACCCATCACCCAAGCAGTATACACTGTACCCAATTTGTAGTCTTTTACCCCTCACCACCCTCCCATCCTTTCCCCCCGAGTTCCCAAAGTCCATTGTATCATTCTTATGCCTTTGCATCCTCACAGGTTAGCTCCTACTTATGAGTGAGAACATACAGTATTTGGTTTTCCATTCCTAAGTCACTTCACTTAGAAAAATGGTCCCCAATTCCATCCAGGTACCTGCGAATGACATTATTTAATTCCTTTTCATAGCTGAGTAGTATTCCATGGTATGTATATACCACAATTTCTTTATCCACTCATTGATTGATAGGCATTTGGGCTGGTTTCATATTTTTGCAATAGTGAATTGTGCTGCTATAAAAATGCATGTGTAGGCTGGGCACAGTGGCTCATGCCTGTAATCCTAGCACTTTGGGAGGCTGAGGTGGGTGGATCACCTGAGGTCAGGTGTTAAGGCCAGCTTGGCAGCTGTCTTGGAGATGGGTAGTCACCTGAGGTCAGAAGTTCAAGACCAGCCTGGCCAACATGGTGAAACCCCAGCTCTACTAAATATACAAAAATTAGCCAGGTGTGGTGATGTGTGCCTGTAATCCCAGCTACTCGGGAGGCTGAGGCAGGAAAATTGCTTGAACCCAGGAGTTGGAGGTTGCAGTGAGCCGAGATCGCGCCACTGCACTCCAGCCTGCGTGACAGAAAGAGACTCCATTTCAAGAAAAAAAAAAAAGAAGAAAAACTGCGTGTGTAAGTATTCTTTTCACATAATGACTTATTTTCCTCTGGATAGATATCTGGTAGTGGGATTGCTGGATCAAATGGTACTTCTACTTTTAGTTCTTTAAGGAATCTCCACACTGTTTTTCATAGTGTTTGTACTAGTTTACATTCCCACCAGCAGTGTAAAAGTGTTCCCTTTTCACCACATCCCCAATGACATGGTTTGGCTGTGTCCCCACTCAAATGTCATCTTGAATTTAACTCCCACAGTTCCCATGTTATGGGGGTGAGTCTTTCCTTCACTGTTCTCATGATAGTGAATGAGTCTCAAGAGGTCTGATGATTTTAGAAATGGGAGTTTCTCTGTGCAAGCTCTTTCTTTGGCATCCATGTAAGATGTGACTTGCGCCTTTTTCTACCGTGATTGTGAGGCTTCCCCAGCCATATGGAACCGTAAGTCCATTAAACCTCTTTATCATCCCAGTCTCGTGTATGTCTTTATCAGCAGCGTGAAAATGGACTAATACAGTAAATTGTACCAGGAGTGGGGTGCTGCTGAAAAGATACCTGAAAATGTGGAAGTGACTTTGAAACTGGGTAGCAGGCAGAGGTTCAAACAGTTTGCAGGGCTCAGAAGACAGGAAAATGTGGGAAAGTTTAGAACTCCCTAAGGAGTCCAAGCTGAGGTGGTCTCAGATGGAGATAAATAACTTGTTGGGAACTGGAGCAAAGGTGACCCTTGTTATGTTTTGGCAAACAGACTGGTGGTATTTTGCCCCTGCCCTAGAGATTTGTGGAACTTTGAACTTGAGAGTGATGATTTAGGGTATTTGGCAGAAGAAATTTCTAAGCAGCAAAGCATTCAAAGGGTAACTAGGGTGCTGTTAAAGGCATTCAGTTTTATAAGGGGAGGACAGCATGAAAGTTTGGAAAATTTGCAGCCTGAGAATGTGATAGAGAAGAAAATCCCATTTTCTGAGGAGAAATTCAACCCAGCTGCAGAAATTTGCATAAGTAACGAGGAGTCAAATGTTAATCTCTAAGACAATGGGGAAAATGTCTCCACGAGGTCTTCATAGCAGCCCCTCCTATCACAGGCCCTGAGGCCTAGGAGGAAAATATGGCTTCGTGGGCCAGGCTCAGGTTGCCCATGCTGTGTGCAGTCTAGGGACTTGGTGCCCTGTGTCCCAGCCACTCCAGCCATGACTAAAAGGGGCCAAGGCACAACTCAGACCATGGCTTCAGAAGGTGCAAGCCCAACCCTTGGCAGTTTCCATGTGATGTTGAGCCTGCAGGTGCACAGAACGATATGGTTTACCTGTGTCCCCACCACCCAAATCTCATCTTGAATTGTAACTCCCTCAATTCCCACATTTCATGGGAGTAAGCCAGTAGGAGGTGACTGAATTATGGAGTTGGGTCTTTCACGCACTGTTCTTGTGATAGCAAATGAGTCTCACAAAACCCTGCACAAGCTCTCTCTTTACCTGCCACCATCCAAGTAAGACGTGACTTGCTTCTCCTTGCCTTCCACCATGATTGTGAGGTCTCCCCAGCCATGTGGAATTGTAAGTCCATTAAACCTCTTTTTGTTCCCAGTCTCGGGCATGTCTTTATCAGCAGCACGAAAACAGACTAATACACTTGCCATATGATTGTATACCTAGAAAACCCTAAAGACTCCTCCAAAATGCTCCTAGAACTGATAAATGAATTCTGCAAAGTTTCAGACTATAAAATTAATGTAGACAAATCAGTAGCTCTGCTATACAACAACAGTGACCAAGCAGCGAATCAAATCAAGAACTCAACCCCTTTCACAATAGCTGCAAAAAACACAAAAATATTTAGGAATATACCTAACCAAGGATGTGAAAGACCTCTACAAGTAAAACTACAAAACACTGCTGAAAGAAATCATAGATGACACAAACAAATGGAAACATCCCATGCTCATAGATGAGTAGAATCCATATTGTGAAAATGACCATACAGCCAAAAGCAATTTTCAAATTCAATGCAATTTCCATCAAAATACCACAATCATTCTTCAAAGAACTTGAAAAAAATCTGAAAATTCATAAGAAACCAAAAAAGAGCCTGCATAGCCAAAGCAAGACTAAGCAAAAAGAACAAATCGAGAGGCATTACATTACCTGACTTCAAACTACACTACAAGGCCATAGTCGTCAAACCAACATGGTACTGGTATAAAAATAGGCACATAGACCAATAGAACACAATAGAGAACCCAGAAATAAAGCCAAATACTTACAGCCAACTGATCTTTGACAAAGCAGACAAAAACATAAAGTGAGGAAAGGACAGTCTATTCAACATATGGTGCTGGAGTAATTGGCAAACCACATGTAGAAGAATGAGACTGGATCCTCGTCTCTCACCTTATACAAAATTCAAGTCAAGATGGATCAAAGACTTAAACCTTAGACCTGAAATGATAAAGATTCTACAAGATAACATAGGAAGAACCCTTCTAGACATTGGCTTAGGCAAAGACTTTATGACCAAGAACCCCAAATCAAATGCAACAAAAATAAAGGTAAATAGATGGGACTTAATTAAACTAAAAAGCTTCTTCACAGCAAAAGAAACAGTCTTAAACTAAAAAGCTTCTTTACAGCCAAAGAAGCAATCAGTAGCATTAATAAACAACCCACAGATTGGGAGAAAATTTTTGCAATCTATATATCTGACAAAGGACTAATATCTAGAATCTACAAGGAACTCAAACAAGTGAGCAAGAAAAAAACAACTCCATCAAAAAGTGAGCTAAGTACATGAATAGACAATTCTCAAAAGAAGATATACAAATGGCCAACAAACATATGAAAAAATGCTCAATATCACTAATGATCAGGGAAATGCAAATCAAAATCACAATGTGATACCACCTTACTCCTGCAAGAATGACCATAATAAAAAAATGAAAGGTATGGTTATTTAAAAGAGTGTGTCGACCAGGCGCGATGGTTCATGCCTGTAATCCCAGCACTTTGGGAGGCCGAGCCTGAGGTGGGCGGATCACAAGGTCAGGAGATCGAGACCATCCTGGCTAACAAGGTGAAACCCCGTATCCACTAAAAATACACACACACACAAAAAAATTAGCCGGTCCTGGTGGCGGGCGCCTGTAGGCCCAGCTACTTGGGAAGCTGAGGCAGGAGAATGGCATGAACCCCAGAGGTGGAGCTTGCAGTGAGCTGAGATCACACCACTGCACTCCAGCCTGGGCGACAGAGTGAGACTTCCGTCTCAAAAAAAAAAAAAAAAAAAAAAAGACTGTGGCACCTCCTGCCCTACTCTCTCCTTTTCTTTCTCTAACCATGTGACATGTTGGCTCCCTGTTGCCTTCTGCCGTGATTGTAAGATTCCTGAGGCCTCATCAGAAGCAGATGCTAACACCATGCTTCCTATAAAGCCTGCAGAACAATGAACCAATTAAACTTTTTTTCTTTACACAGGCTGTTATTTCTTTATAGCAATGCAAGAACAGACTGACACAGAAAACAAGGAGGGGGACATTGCTATAAAAATACCTGAAGATGTGGAAGCTGCTTTAGAGCTAGGTAATGGACAGAGTTTAGACGAGTTTGGAAGCCTCAGAAGAAGACAGGATGATGGGGGAAAGTTTAAAACTTCTTAGAGACTGGTTAAATTGTTGTGACCAAAATGCTGATAGAAATATGGGTTGGGCATGGTGGTTCACGCCTGTAATCTCAGCACTTTGGGAGGCTGAGGTGGGTGGATCACCTGAGGTCAGGAGTTCAAGACCAGCCTGGCTAACATGGTGAAACACGATTTCTACTAAAAATACAAATAATTAGCCAGGCATGGTAGCATGCACCTGTAATCCCAGCTACTCAGGAGGCTGAGGCAAGAGAATCACTTGAACCCAGGAGGCGGAGGGTGCAGTGAGCCAAGATCATACCATTGCACTCCAGCCTGGGCAACAGAGTGAGACTTGGTAAGAAAGAAAAAAAGAAAAGGAAGGAAGGAAGGGAGGGAGGGAGGGAGGGAGAGAGGAAGGAAGGAAGCCAGGCTGACAAGGTCTCAGATGGAAGTGGGGAAGCTATTGAGAAATGGAGTAAATGTTATCCATGTTATGCTGTAGCAAGGAACTTTGCTGCATTGTGTCCATGCCCTAGGGAATCAGTGGAAGTTTGAACTTAAGAGGGATGACCTAGAGTATCTGGCAGAAGAAATTTCCAAGCAGCAAAACACTGAAGAAGTGACATGGCTGCTTCTAACAACCTACAATCAGAGACAGGAGCAAATAAATGACTTAAAGTTGAAACTTATATTTAAAAGGGAGACAGAGCATAAAAGTTTAGAAAATTTGCAGCCTAGCTATGTGGAAGAGAAAGAAAAAAGCATTTTCAGGAAAAAAATTCAAGCAGGCTATGGAGCAACCACTTGCTACAGTGATGGGAGGGGCTGCTGCAAGGGTGTCTGAAATGCCTTCAAGGCGTTTTCCCTGTTTTCTTGGCTATCAGCACTGGATTCCCTTTCAGTTATACTGGATCCCTGTTGCCTTCTGCCATGATTGTAAGTTCTCTGAGGCCTCATCAGAAGCTGAGCAAATGCTGGTACCATGCTTCCTGTACAGACTGCAAAACTGTAAGCCAAGTAAACCTCTTTTCTTTATAAATTACCCAGCCTCAGGTATTTCTTTATAGCAATGCAAGAACAAACTGACACAACCACTGATAATAATGTTAAGAATTTCACTATGACAGCATGCCAAAAGCTATTGGTATTCTACCTACCATCAATTAAATGGTCCCTACAAAGTGGTAAGTTCCCTAAGGAGAACCCTGAAACTTTTCCCCAGTGCCCACTTTTCTACCTCTTCTGAGACTGAGCTCACTTCTCTGTAAGTGCCAAGTTCTAAAGACAGACATGGCATGACATAACAGAATAATTTGTTGTGGGAAAACCCCCTCCAGTTAAGCCCCATATTTACTACTCCTTTGTCTTAATTCCACATTACCATCACAATAAAGCCAAAAAGGAGGGAGATTATAGTGGGTGCAGTCACCCAAATTCTCCATTCAGTACTGAAGGAATCATTTTCACTACTGCTGAGAATGTTGGCTGTTAATAACTCACCGCTGAGTCCCTCTCTGGGAGCTGGCCTCATCTGAAGAGAACAAGCTCACCCAGAGTTGTATCCTCTCTCTGAAAAGGAGTCCACATCTAGTGACTGTGATGTAGGACTACAGCTCCTGGCTTCCTTGCATCAGTTTAGGACAAATTTGAAGGGTTATCCCAACTCCAAAACCCCCTAAGGAACTGGCTGAAGCCTCTGCTGCAACTACATGTTAGTTCAAAACTTCTCTGTATCTAAATATTCTTTCCTGATTATCTTAGAAATCTTATTTCTGAGAGGACTTCCTGAAGAAATCTCCTCATTCAGATATTCATTTTAGAGGGTATTTCCTGAGGAATATGACTTAAGACTGGGTTCTAGGAGTAGACCTAGAAAGAAAACTCTATAGTGGCATTTTGGAGGTGGATTATCCATCAGCCAGCTTGGAGTGGGAACCATTTCACTGGGGACAGGTGGAATACTAACTGCTTTTGGCATTCTGTAGGCAGTGAAATTGTTTATGCATTTTTTGGCAGTGAACTGGGATGGAATACCAGAGAAAGAGAACACGTTGGCAAGTACAACATCTTGTATGTTTGAACATTTGGGTGGAGTAGTAATTATGAGGACTAGGGATTGAATGGCTTTTGCTAGATGCTGTTCATGCTTTGGACAAAAACAATGAAAGGATAAGGAGGTCTAGTAATTGATTTAAGATGGAGTGTGAATGGCAAATATCTTTGCCAACATACAAAGAGGCACTCATTTCTTTCAGCTGGAAGGCAGAAAAAGCTGGTGATCAGGCCCAGGACTTAATTATAAAGCATCTCAGAGTCCAGAGAAGGTTGAATTTTCAACCATGGTTAGTCAGCTCTGCCAAGGTCAGGGTATTGATTGGGAAGAAATGGGACCTGAGGCATGGGATAGGTGCATCTGGGTCAATGGACTCTAAAATCTTGATTTTCAAGATTCTCCTGATTTCTCTAGTGCTGCAAAAGTTAAAATCCTCCTCCTTGCTAAAATCTAATGCTCTATCCTGTTTGGAAGATGTTAGATATTTCTGCTTTGGAAAAAAAAGTATCCTTGCTGGGCACGGCAGCTCACTCCTGTAAGCTCTTTGGGAGGCTGAAGTGAGAGGATCACTTTAGCCCTGGAGTTTGAGGCTGCAGTGAACTGCAATGTGCAACTGTACTCCAGCCTGGGCGACAGAGCAAGACTCTTTCTCAAAAGAAAAAAATATACTCTCCCTACGACAGAAAACATGTATCATCTTTCAGAATCCTCACTTCACTTCCTTGCCATGAGACCCCAAACTAAAATCAAGTAACAACATTACCCAGTTAGGGAAGTGCTGGGCCTCTTAAGAGAGGAAAGGGACTATGTACCAAAGTAGTGGCAGGATCTAGTCAACATGATTAATTGGAGCCAGAACAGTATATATAAAACGGGATCCTGTGTGTGCTGGATCAAAAAAACAAAACATAAAGTTGGATAAATGTGAATTTTCTTAATATGGATTACTTTCCCATGATATAGGATTTACTTGGTCGAGGACCCTGGAAGATAGGGCTAATATGCTTCTAAGGTTGTTTTTGGAATCTTGGGAAAATGATCATCCACAAAAAGTGAAGTAAAAACTGCTAGAAATTGCGTGAAAGATGATGGAGAAATAAATCAGAACTCTCCAGAATTGGTCATGCCAGGGAAAGGACACACTGCAACTGGGAAATCTGCCAGCCAAATATTTTCTGAAGAAAGGCTCAGAAGACATTCTATTTAACCAAAGCAATAAAGAATGATGTGCTGGCAAGAGAGACACATCCATTACTGAGAAACTTGCTGTCCTATACAGATCAGGGATAACACTGGGAAATGCTATAATAAAACTGGGCTACTTGATGGCAAAGGCGATGATAGGATCTGGAAATAATAGAGGCCAGATGCAATGATTTACTATCAGGAGCAAAGTGGGCACAATTATTGTAGTGAACAGCAGGGTCAGAGTGGCAGCCAAGGGGTCCTGACCTGCAGAGAACTATGCAGATCATTAATAGAACATAGTTTTCTAGGAGCAAGATAGATGGTAACCCAACAAGATTTTTGCCTAATCGACACAACCAAAAAAAAAAAAAAAAAAAAAAAAAAAAAAGATGGATGATCAGAAAGGGCAGCTTTCCCCAATAAAATATATGATCTCTTGCCCAATTTCTATTCCTAAGCCTGTTGTCATATCCAACACCAAAGCAAGCTGAAAAGCCTATAATGTTTTCTCCAGTCTCTCCCTGAAGCGACTTAAGATTATCTGCTTGAGTAACTATACACTGGGATAAAGGAAATACCTAAGTATTTTGAAGTTTGTTAGGATCAGTTGACATTGCTAACAGGACACCAGAAGTGTTATTGTGGCTTCTCTGTTGGAGTGGCAGTATATATAAGCCAGTTAAGTGGAGTCCTGGCTCAGGTTTAGCTCACAGTAGGTCCACTACATCTATAGATTCACCTTGGGGTCGCTACCCCAGTCGACAAATGTATAATTAGAATGGTTATACATGATACTTGGAAGAATCCCAACATCAGATCTTTGTTCTGTGGAGTAAAAGCTATCATAGTGGGAAGGCTAAGTGCAAGCCTCTGGATAACTCCCTCCTTCTCTTATGCCCAGTCAAGACAGTAAATCAAAAATAAAATTACATCCTGGAAGAATGACAGAGATTATTGCCTCCCTTAAAACTCTGAAGGATGCAGAAATGGGAGTCCTTACCATATTCTCATTGATTTACCATTCTGGCTTCTATAAAACCAACTACATACTGGAGGACTAAAGTGGATTACGGTAAACTCAATTAGGTAGTATCCCCAATGACAACTGCTGATCTAGATATTGGGGTATTTTTACTAGAGCATATTAACGTAACTTGAGGTACATGGTATAGGGGAAAATTTGGAACTCCCTAGAGACTTGTTGAATGGCTTTGACCAAAATGCTGATAATGATATGGACAATGAAATGCAGGCTGAGGTGGTCTCAGATGGAGATGAGAAACTTGTTGGGAACTAGAGCAAAAGTCACTCTCTTGTTACGTTTTAGCAAAGAGACTGGCGACATTTTGCCCCGCCCTAGAGATTTGTGGAACTCTAAACTTGAGAGAGATGATTTAGGGTATCTGGCAGTAGATATTGCTAAGCAGCAAAGCATTCAAAAGGTGACTTGGGTGCTGTTAAAGGCATTCAATTTTATAAGGGAAGCAGAGCATAAAAGTTTGGAAAATTTGCAGTTTGAGAATGTGATAGAAAAGAAAATTCCATTTTCTGGGGAGCAATTCAAGCCAGCTGCAGAAATTTGCATAAGTAACGAGGAACTGAATGTTAATCCCCAAGACAATGGGAAACTGTCTCCAGGGCATGTCAGAGGTCTTCATGGCAGCCTCTCCCATCATAGGCCTGGAGGCCTAGGAGAAAAAAATGGTTTCATGGGCAAGGCTCAGGGTCCCCATGCTGTGTTCAGTCTAGGGACTTGGTGTCCTGCCTCCCAGCCACTCCAGCCATGACTGAAAGGGGCCAACATGGAGCTCAGGCCATGGCTTCAGAGGGTGCAAGCTCCAAGCCTTGGCAGCTTCCATGTGGTATTGAGCATGTGAATGCACAGAAGTCAAGAATTGGCATTTGGGAATCTCTACCTAGATTTCAGAGGATGTATGGAAACACCTGGATGCCCAGGTAGAAGTATGCTGCAGGGGTGGGGCCCTCATGAAGAACCTCTACTAGGGCAGTATGGAAGAGAAATGTGGGGTTGGTGCCCCCACACAGAGTCCCTACTGGACAGTGCCTAGTGTAGCTATGAGAAGAGGGCAACTGTCCTCCAGACCCCAGAATGGTAGATCCACTGACAGCTTGCACTGTGAGCCTGGAAAAGCCACAAACACTCAACACCAGCCTGTGATAGCAGCTGGGAGGGAGGCTGTACCCTACTGAGCCACAGAGGCAGAGCTGCCCAAGACCATGCAAATCCACCTTTTGCATCAGCGTAACCTGGATATGAGACATGGAGTCAAAGGTGATCATTTTGAAACTCTAAGATTTGACTGCTCTGCTGGATTTCAGACTTGCATGGGGCCTGTAGCTCCTTTATTTTAGCTAATTTCTCCCTTTTGGAATGGCTGTATTTATCTAATACCTGTATCCCCATTGTATCTAGGAAGTAACTAATAAACCAAAAAAAAAAAATTTTGACTTACAATCTCAGGTGCTGTGGTTGAATTGAGCTGCTCCATGAAAATTATTTCTTTCGTATTTAAGTATGAAATTAGTATTCTCAGACATTTGTTTTTCAGATAGTATTTTTTAATTTAATGTAATTTGCAAAATAACAACTTGCTTCTGGTTTCAAAGAAGATGTTTCCATGTGTCTTTTATTCTAACAAAAATAAGAGAAAATTTTTATTATAAGCTTGCCTGTAACTTGCTGGATGATTTTACCAAATTATATTTATCTTCTGTGCTTGATATTACCTCTCTTTATAATGAAAATAGCAGAGAGGCAGAGGACTTTAGGAATACTTACAGAGAAACTTTAATTTCCAAAAGTATCTGAGGATAAATTCAAAGACTATTATAAACCCAAGATTCTAGAACAGAAACTAAAAAGACAGATAGTCATCTATAGATAGATGACAGCATGTTGAAGCAAATATCAACCCTTTACATAAATATAGTGCTTTATAGATTATAAAGAGTGTTTACATACCAGTGATTGGCTAGGTGGATGCTATAATCATTCCTCTTTTTCAAACAGGAAGGCTGAAGCTGAGAGAGGTTAAGATTCTTAATCAATATCTCCTGGGTAATAAAAACATAACTGGGAACCTAGGTTTTCTGATTAGAAAGTTCAGCAATGTTTTCACTACACTAAAGTTGTCTTTTCAAATGCAAGCAGGAAAGGTAAGTTTCAGTTAAGTTTCTTCAACATAAGTGAGTTAAGGAACATTTCAGAAAACATTAGGGAAGAAGAAAAATATCTAAACATATTTTCATAAATGAATGTAGTTTTGAAATGTTTTTCTCCTTTAAAAATGTTGGCTGACATTTATAAAATGATTTGATCATCCTAAATTCTTTTTTCAGAAAATCCAAGGCAACACAGAAGTAATATTTATTGGGAGCCCACTTTGTGTCAAACACTGTGCAAGGTGCTTTACAGAGTAAGTGTATGCAATTGTCATAGTCACCCTATTATTTTACAGATAGGAAAATTGAGGTTCAGAGAGAATAAATTACTTGCCTAAAGTTCCAAAGTTTATAAGGAGCAGCACTGAGATTTCAGCCCAGGTTGTCTGACTCCAAAGTCCCTGTTAAAATTATGAATCAATCATTTAATCCAGAAGTATTTAAGGGGCACTAATTATGAGCTCAGCATTTTGAGGATCAACATAAGAAATATAAGATAGAATACCAGTCCTCAGAAAATTGACAACTTATCTGGAGAGAAAAAAAGGGATTAGAACAAATTGTTGAATTATGTAGTATAGACTTGTACTAAAAAATATGGTCCCTGCCACCAAGTAGCGTGGCTCATGCCTGTAATTTCAGCACTTTAGGAGGTCAAGGCAGGTGGATCTCTTGAGCCCAGGAGTTTGAGACCAACTCGGGCAACATAACCAGACTCTTTCTCTACAAAAAATACATTAAAAAATAGCTGGGTGTGGTGGCATGCACCTGTAGTCCCAGCTACCCAGGAGGCTGAGGTGGGAAGATCACCTGAGCCTGGGAGGTTGAGGCTGCAGTGAGCTGTGATCATACCACTGCACTTCAGCCTGGGTGACAGAAAGAGACCCTGTCTCAAAAACAAAAACCAACCAACCAACCAACCAACCAACCAACCAACCAACCAACCAAACAAACAAACAAAAATATAGTCCACGGATCACCTGCAGCAATTTTATCAGCTGGAAGCCCAATAGAAATACAGAATCTTAGGCCCTCTGCTCAGGTCTACCCAATTAGAGTCTGCATTTTAATAAGAACCTTGAGTAACTTGTATGCACAGTAAAGTTCGAGAAGTTTGTGTATGAATTATCAATTCCTGCCTAGGGAATAGGCAAGAAAGACGTCAAGAAAGAGATGCTGCAACTGGGCTTTGAAGGCAGGTGTGATGTGACTCTCCTTATCTCCTTCAAGTTGTCTCATCTCCAGTGGGTCTGGCAAGGCTACTCTGAGAGTAGTGATAGGGGAGAGAAGGGAAGGTAGGGAAGGATTCCAGGGAAGTAGTATAAGCAACTGAAAAGTGAAGGAGTTGGTGACGATAATCAGGGAGTTCAGTTTCCACCAATAGGAAGAGAGAATGTAAAGGTATTATTTACACCCTTATCCCACATCACTCCTCATCCTCTCCTCAGGTGGTAGGTTGGAGGCAGTCTGGTTTGTGTGTTGCTGTATGTCATTGGATGTGTAAATACATGCATAAACCTCCACCTCAGGACTTCTTTAATGCTATAGGCCTAATTGGTGCATTTCAACAATAAAGTCTTTTTTCAAATAAACTCATATCCTAAAGCTGTATTTTCTTTTGTTAAGCTCAGCCACAACTGGTCCTCGATAAAATTTACATTTGCTCTAGGGACTAAGAACATTAAATGTCTTTCTCTTAACTGAGCACCATTCTAATTAGGGAGAAATTGCATTAGGGAGCCATGTGACTATCTGAGAAGAACACATTCATTCCTGATTTTGATATTTTAAAATATAGCAGATTGCAGAAATGCAGATTACGATGTGGATATAGTGTTAAAATTGCTTTTGCCATTATAAGGATAAAAATAGCTCTTGGCTCAAATTTCCTGCTGCTTCTTTCTAAATGAAGGAGTTAAATACTGAAAGGCAGGTGGATGCTGACGCTTCTTTAGAAAGAGATGAATAGGGTTGATGGCAGGAGCTACAGGGAAGCTATTGAGGCTGCAGATGCATATGCTGCCCTTACTTCCCACAAAGTTCAAAGTGGGGTGAAGCTGCCTGGGTAATTGGCTATGAAATAGCAAGCCCTCTGGATGAAAATGGCCCTTGTACTTAATTGCCCACATTCTGGGCAGTGGGTAGCCACCTGGTTGATTAGTGACCCTACCTATATTTACAACCACCCAAGTTTAAGTGCGAGTATGATTGTTAAGACACTGGCACCAAGTTCAATCGGGGGCCTTGGAATTTCAATCAGTTCTGACCACTTCAGGTCCAAGTCCTTCACCTTCCAGACCCAAGCAGATGGTCCTACAAAGCCCTAAGGTAAAAGCCCATTTTACAATTGAACAGAATGAGGACATGCATATTTGTAAAATAGCAAGTACAATAGCAACAACTGTGATGAGAAAGAGGCATTTTATTTGTATAGCACTTAGCAATTTGCCAAGCACTTTTCTTGAAATTCTTATTCTGGTCTTTATAAAAAGCTTGTAATGGAGGGTTTATTGTGTCCATTTTTTAGATGGATAAATTAAGATCCAGTGAAGCTAAGTGAGTTTTGCAAGGCTGCACAACTAGTAGGCAACATAACTGGCACTCACATTTGGATCTTTTGACACAAAACCCAATCTCTTTTTGACAGCAGTAATTTACCTTAACTGTATCCACCCTCACTGTTCTGCAGGATCTAATTTATGTCTGCTTTAGCCACAGAACACCTTTGGGTAGGAGATACCCACGTGTGAAACATACACAGGTTTACATTGGCTTCTGGTGAACTGGCCAGTCACAATGCCTGCCTTGTATTCCCTAATAGTCAAGTTCTATAGCCCATTCTAAAGTAGTAACAATGGCTAATACTTACTGTGTGCTGAGTGTTGTGCTAAACACTTCACATTTATTAACTCATTTAAAGCTTTACCTTACAACAACCCTACAAGGTAGGTATTGTTTTGTATCCACATTTCACAATTGAGGAATCTGACGCAGAGAGAGGTTAAGTAATTTGTTCGTAGTGGAACTCCCTAGTGTGGCCCGAATCTATGCTTTCAGCACTATACAAAATCATCTGTCTATGGCAGAATTCAGAAATCCATGGGTACAAGACATTCACACTCCCAGATCTTCTCCAAATCAATCCTGCTAATGCCCCAGAGCTGTGCATTCCCTTTATTGAACTGGGAGTGGAAAGTGTGAGGCTAGATGGCTAGGTAATTGCTATGCCGAAGTGAAAGGAAGAGAAGAAACTAAAATTACAAAAAGAAAAACAAAACCCATTTAAAATGGCACCTCTATGGTACCAGGTACTATATTAGTCAGTTCACTAATGTTTTCTTCTTTCATTTTTACCAAACTATTATAAAACCTATTTTTCAGGTGAGGAAATAGGCTCAGTGAGGTTAAGTTGCCTAACACAACCTGTAGCTCCATAACTGCATCCCAGACAGTCCAATATCAGAGCTTGAACACTGAACCACTCTATCAAAATTACATAATGACAACCATCAAACATTACCACTTAATGGGCACATACCACGTGCCAGGCACTGCCTTAAATGCTTTCTCTATAATGGGTCACTTAATTCTCAGGACAACCCTATGAGGCTGGTCTTATAATTATCCCCATTTCAAAGAAAGACAACCAACTCATACCCACTAAGCGTTGAAACCAGGATTTGAACCCACTTCTCTTTGTTATCAAAGCTCTTTCCAATATAGGGGAAATGGAGAAAGCCGAGCTTTGCGCATCACACGGGAATGTACTCCCTGTTTAGATTGGTCAGAGATGCTGCTGGCTATTTGCCTAACTGATCCCGAGGCTTCAAGGGAAGACTTGAAAAGCAGAGGCTTGGATTTTTTCCATAATATATGGCTTAGAAAAAAAGCAGGGGCTACTACTTCAACATAACCCTCCTATTGACACACGACAACTCACCTTGTACCCATCTCTGGGTCCTCATGGCATCTGAGAAATCTTTGCATCCATGGGTATAATAAAATTTATAAATATAGACATATAAGTGAAAGTGGGCATACATTACTCTTATCTGGTCCTTAAAGCAGATCTAAGGATTTCTACTTACTAGTTTTATTTTATTTTGTGTAATTAAAGAAATTAAGCTTATTCTCTACATAGCAGAACAAAACAATACTTTCGAGGTCAATCTTTTGATTGATTCAGTCAAATCCCTGCATAATTAGTAAGATTTTTCTGTATTTTGCTTTGTTTTGTGTATAATGTATGCTAAAGTTTACATTTGAAATTAAAGCACCATCAACGTGGAAACCTGGAAATACAATAGCAGTGTTTCCAACAGTTTAAAGTTAAGACATACGTCCTAGAACCAGATTTTCCAGCTTCAAATCCCAGCTCTGCCATTAGCTGGATGACATTGGACTGGTTACCTACCCTTTCTGTGCCTCAGCTACCCATCTATAAAATGAAAATAACGACATACTGGCCTTATAGTGTTGTTATAAGTATTGAATGAGTACATATAGAGTGCTGTAAACAGTGCTTTGATGCTCAATATGTGTTACCTATTATTTTATTGGTAGAGGCCACAGGAAAGAACAATTTGAGAGGTCCTAAAGTACTGGATCAATGATGTTTTCCTTTGATGGAGGACAGGTGAGGGTAGGTTGAAGACAATGAAGAGGGGTAGATGGGTTAAGATGAGGCTTGGCTAGGTTGAGATAAAAAGTTGATCTGTTATGTCTCTTAGATGGGAGAATGGCCTTAAGGTGCCAGTCACTGTCTAGGAAGAATGCTACGTTCTAGAATAGTTGCATCAGGGTTATTGACTTTGCTGTTGACCAAAGAATTGTGAGACCTGAGATCTAGCATAGGTTCTGACACAGACCAACTGCACATTACATCGTGAATGAGTGATTGCATTATACCTACAATTTATTTAAACACATCAGTTAATAAATCAGAGTACATATTTTATTTTTTACTAATGTCAACATCATGAAAAATACTCAGTCTCTATCTAACATACCATCTATCTAATTGAGAAAATGACAGGCTTATAGAATTTAAGCCAAATCCCAAGATGAATTTTTAAAATTTTTTAATTTTTAATTTGTGTGGGTACATACTAGGTGTGTGTATTTGTGGAGTACAGGAGATATTTTGATACAGGCAAGCAAGGCACAATAATCACATCATGGAAAATGGGGGTATCTATGCCCTCAAGAATTTATCCTTTGTGTTACAATCAATTTTACTTATTTTGTCATTTTAAAATGCACAAATAAATTATTTTTGACTCTGGTAACCCTATTGTGCTATCAAATACTAAGTGTTATTTATTTATTTATTTTTTACTCATTAACCATCCCCAATTCCCTCAACCCCCAAACTCCAACTACCCTTCCCAGCCTCTGGTAACCATCCTTCTACTCTCTGTCTGCATGTTTTCAATTGTCTTGATTTTTAGATCCCACAAATAAGTGAGAATATTCGATGTTTATCTTTCTGTGCCTGGCTGTTTCACTTAACATAAGACCGCTAATCCCATGCACGTTGTAAATGACAGAATCTCATTCTTTTTTATGGCTGAGTAGTACACCATTGTGTATGTGTACCATATTTTCTTTATTCATCCATTGATGGATGGACACTTAGGTTGTTTCCAAATATTAGCTATTGTAAACAGTGCTGCAACAAATATAGGAGTGCAGATATCTGTTCAATATACTGAAACCCTTTATTTTGGGTATATACCCAGCAATGGGATTGCTAGATTGCACGGTACCTCTATTATTAGTGTTTGGAGGAACCTCCAAACTCTTCTCCCTAGTGGTTGTACTAATTTACATTCCCACCAACAGTGTACGAGGGTTCCCTTTTCTTCACATCATTGCTAGCATTTGTTATTGCCAGTCTTTTGGATACAAGCCATTTTAACTAGGGTGAGATTATCTCATTGTAGCATTGATTTGCATTTCTCTGATGATTAATTATGTTGAGCACCTTTGTTTAACTTTTATTTCAAGTTCGGGGTGCATGTGCAGGTTTGTTACATAGGTAAACTTGTGTCATGAGGGTTTGTTGTACAGGTTATTTAATCACCCAGGCATTAAGCCTAGTACCCATTAGTTGTTTTTTCTGATCCTCTCCCTCCTCCCAACTCCACTCTTTGAAAGGCCCCAGTGTGCGTTGTTCCCCTCTATGTGTCCATGTGTTCTTATCATTTAGCTCTCCTTATAAGTAAGAACATGTGGTATTTTGTTTTCTGTTCCTGTGTTAGTTTGCTAAGGATAATGGCCTCCAGCTCCATCCATGTGGCTGCAAAGGACATGAGCTCATTCTTTTTTATGGCTGCATAGTATTACATGGTGTATATGTACCACATTTTCTTTATCCGGTCTATCATTGATGGGCATTTAGGTTAATTTCATGTCTTTGCTATTGTGAGTAGTGTTGCTATGAACATACGCATACATGTCTCTTTATTGTAGAATGATTCATATTCTTTCGAATGGTATTTCTGTCTTTAGGTATTTGAGTAATCACAACACTGTCTTCCACAATGGTTGAACTAATTTCACTCTCACAGTGTATAAGTATTCTTCTTTCTCCAGAACCATGTCAGCATCTATTAATTTTTGACTTTTTCATAATAGCCATTCTGACTGGTGTGAGATGGTATCTCTTTGTGGTTTTGATTTACATTTCTCTAATGATCAGTGACGTTAAGGTTTTTTTTCGTATGATTGTTGGCCACATTTATGTCTTCTTTTGAAAAGTGTCTCTTCATGTTTTTTGGCCCCCTTTTTTTATGTTTTTTTTTTTTTTTTTTGGGCCCCTTTTTTTTTTTTTTTTTTTTTTTTTTTCCTGGTAAATTTGTTTAAGTTCCTTATTGATGCTGGATACTAGACCTTTGTTGGATGCAGAGCTTGCAGAACTTTTCTCCCACTCTGTAGGTTGTCTGTTTACTCTGTTGACAACTTTTGCTGTGCAGAAACTTTTTAGCTTAATTAGGTTTCATTTATCAATTTTTGCTTTTGTAGCAATTGCTTTTAGCATCTTCGTCATGAAATCTTTTCCTGTGCCTGTGTCCTGAATGGTATTGGTTAGGTTGTCTTCCAGGGTTTTTATAGTTTTGGGTTTTACATTTAAGTTTTTAACCCATCTTGAGTTAATTTTTGTATATGGTATAAAGAAGGGGTTCAGTTTTCATCTGCAGATGGCTAGCCAGTTATCCCAGCACCATTTATTGAATGGGAAATCTTTTTCCCATTGCTTGATTTTGTCAGATTTGTTGAAGTTCAGATAGTTGTAGGTGTTTAGTCTTATTTCTGGGTTCTCTATTCTGTTTCATTGGTCTATGTGACTGTTTCTGTACCAGTACCATGCTGTTTTGGTTTGGTAGCCCCCAAACTATATGGTAGTATAGTTTGAAGTTAGGTAGCATGATGCCTCCAGCTTTGTTCTGTTTGCTTATGATTGCCTTGGCTATTCGGGATATTTCTTGATTCCATATGAAATTTTAAAGTAGTTTTATTATAGTTTTTTGAAGAATGTCATTGATAGTTTGATAGCAATAGCATTGAATCTATAAATTGGGCAGTATGGCCATTTTAACAATATTGATACTTTGTATCCACGAGCATGGAATATTTTTCCATTTGTTTGTGATATCTCTGATTTATTTGAACAGTGGTTTGCAGTTCTTTTTTTTTTTTTTTTTTTTTTGAGACGGAATCTCGCTCTGTCGCCCAGGCTGGAGTGCAGTGGCCGGATCTCAGCTCACTGCAAGCTCCGCCTCCCGGGTTTACGCCATTCTCCTGCCTCAGCCTCCCGAGTAGCTGGGACTACAGGCGCCCGCCACCGCGCCCGGCTAGTTTTTTGTATTTTTTAGTAGAGACGGGGTTTCACCGTGTTAGCCAGGATGGTCTCGATCTCCTGACCTCGTGATCCGCCCGTCTCGGCCTCCCAAAGTGCTGGGATTACAGGTTTGAACCACCGCGCCCGGCCGGTTTGCAGTTCTTGTAGAGATCTTTCATCTCCCTAGTTAGTTGTATTTCTAGGTATTTTACTCTTTTTGTGGTAATTGTGAATGGAAGTTCATTCCTGATTTTGCCCTCAGCTTAACTGTTGTTGGTGTACAGGAATGCTAGTGATTTTTGTACATTGGTTTTGTATTCTGAGACTTTGCTGAAGTATTTTATCATTTGAAGAAGATTTTGGGCTGAGACTATGGGGTTTTCTAAATATAGGATTATGTCATCTGCAAACTAGAATACTTTGACTTCCTCTCTTCCTATTTGGATGCCCTTTATTTATTTCTCTGGCCTGATTGCCGTAGCCAGAACTTCCAATACTATGTTGAATAAGAGGGGTAAGAGAGGGCATCCTTATCTTGTGCTGGTTTTCAAGGGGAATGCTTTCAGCTTTTGCTCATTCAGTATGATGTTTGCTGTGGGTTTGTCATATATGGCTCTTGTTATTTTGAGGTATGTTCCTTCAACACCTAGCTTATTGAGAGTTTTAAATATGAATGGATATTGAATTTTATTGAAAGCTTTTTCTCCATTTACTGATATTGTCATGTGGTTTTTGTCTTCAGTTCTACTTATGTGATGAATCCCATTTATTAATTTGCATATGTTGGACCAACCTTGTATTCCAAGGAAAAAGCCTACTTGATTGTGGTAGATTAGCTTTTTGGTGGAGCATCTTTTTGTATCCCTGCTTGCCATTTGTATGTCTTCTTTTGAAAAATGCCTATTCAGGTCTTTTGTCCATTTTTAATTGGATTATTACATTTATTTCCTATAGAGCTGTTTGAGCTCCTAATATATTCTAGTTATTAATCTCCTATCTGATGGGTAGTTTGCAAATATTTTCTTCCATTCTGTGGGTTGTCTCTTCACTTTGTTGATTGTATCCTTTGCTGTGCAGACGCTTTTTACCTTGATGTGATCTATTTGTCAATTTTTGCTATGGTTGCCTGTGCTTGTGGGCTATTACCCAATAAATTTTTGCCCAGACCAATGTCCTGGAGAGTTTCCCAAATGTTTTCTTGTAATAGTTTCATAGTTTGAGGTCTTAAATTTAATTCTGCAATCCATTTTGGTTTGAGTTTTGTATATGGCAAGAGATGGGGGCAAGGTTCATTCTTATGCATATGGATGTCCAGTTTTCCCAGCACAATTCATTGAAGAGACTATACTTTTTCCAATGTATGTTCTTGGCACTTTTGTAAAATATGAGTTCACTGTAGATGTGTGGATTTGGTTCCGGGTTCTCTATTCTGTTCTATTGGCCTATATGTCTGTTTTTATGCCAGCCCCATGTTGTTTTTGTTACTGTAGTTCTATGGTATAATTTTAAATGAGGTAATGTGATTTCTCCAGTTTCATTCTTTTTGCTCAGTAAAGCTTTGGCTATCCTGGGTCTTTTGTGGTTCTGTATACATTTCATAATTGTTTTTCTAATTCTGTGAAAAATGTCATTTTTTTGACTAATGAAGTTATTCTGTCTTAAAATCTTTTTAAATTTTTAATTTTTACTTTTTTGGGATACATAGTAGGTATATATATTTATGAGGTATATGAGATGTTTTGATACAGGCATGCAATGAATAAGAATTACATCATGAAAGATGGGGTATTCATCCCCTCAATCACTTTTTCTCTGTGTTACAATCAATTGAATTATAGTCCTTTAATTATTTAAAAATGTACAATTAAATTATTATTATTGACTACAGTCACTCTGTTATGCTATCAAATACTAGGCCTTGTTCATTTATTCTAACTATTTTTTGTACCTACTAATAATCTTCACCTCCCCCTCATTTCCACTGCAATACCTTTCCCAGTCTTTGGTAAACATCCTTCTGCTCTCTTTCTTGATGATTTAAATTGTTTTGATTTTTAGATCCCACAAATACCTGAGAACATGTGATGTTTGTCTTTCTGCGCCTGGCTTATTTCACTTAACATAATGACCCCTAGTTCCATCCATGTTGTTGCAAGTGATAGAATCTCATTCTTTTTTATGGCTGAATAGTACTCCACCGTGTATAAGTACCACATTTTCTTTATCCATTCATATGTTAATGCACATTTAGGTTGCTTCCAAATCTTAGCTATTGTGAACAGTGCTGCAACAAGAATGAGAATGCAGATATCTTTTCAATATACTGAATTTCTTTATTTTAGGTATATACCCAGTGGTGGAATTGCTGGATTGTGTGGTAGCTCTATTTTTAGTATTTTGAGGAAACTCCAAACTCTTCTCCATAATGGTTGGACTAATTTACATTCCAAACAACAATGTATGAGGGTTCCCTTTTCTCCACATCCTCTCCGGCATTTATTATTGCCTGAAATTTGGATAAAAGCCATTTTAACTGGGGTGAGATGATATCTCATTGTAGTTTTGATTTGTATTTTTCTGATGATCAATGATGTTGAACACCTATTCATATGCTTGTTTGCAATTTGTATGTCTTCTTTTGAGAAACTTCTATTCAAGTATTTTGCCTATTTTAAATCAGATTATTAGATTTTTTTTCCTATAGAGTTGTTTGAGCTCTTTATATATTCTGGTTATTAATCCCTTGTCAGATGAGTAGTTTGCAAATATTTTCTTCCATTCTGTGGATTGCCTCTTCACTTTGTTGATTGTTTCCTTTGTTGTGCTAAAACTTTTTAACTTGATATGATCCCATTTGTACATTTTTCTTTGGTTGCCTGTGCTTATGGGGTATTACTCAAGAAATTTTTGCCCAGACTGATGTCCTGGAGAGTTTCCCCAATGTTTTTTGTAGTAGTTTTATATTTTGAGATCTTAGATTTAATTCTTTAATTTATTTTGATTTGATTTTTATATATGACGAGACAGGGGTCTAACTTTATTCTGCTGCATATGGATATTAAGTATTTCCAGTACCATTTATTGGCGCCTTTGTCGAAAATGAGTTCACTATAGGTGTGCGGATTTGTTTCTATGTTCTCTATTCTGTTCCTTTGGTCTAAGTCTCTGTTTTTATGCCAGTAACATGCTTTTTTGGTTACAATCACTCTGTAGTATAATTTGAAATCAAGTAATGTAATTCCTCCAGTTTTATTCTTCTTGTGTAGGATAGCCTTGGCTATTCTGGGACTTTTGTGGTTTCACATAGATTTTAGGATTGTTTTTTCTATTTCTGTGAAATTGGCATTTTGATAGGGATTGCATTGCATCTATAGATTGCTTTGGGTAGTATGGGTATGTTAACAATATTAAATCTTGCAATCCATGAACATAGAATATCTTTTCAACTTTTGTGTCCTCTTCAATTTCTTTCATCAGTGTTTTATAGTTTTCACTGTAGAGATCTTTAATTTCTTTGATTAAGTTAATTCCTAGGTATTTAATTTTATTTGTGGCTATTATAAATGGGATTATTTTAAAAATTTGTTTTTCGTATTGCTAACTGTTGGCATATAGAAATGCTACTTATTTTTGTATGTTGATCTTGTGTCCTGCAGCTTTACTGAATTTGTAAATTCAGTAAATTTTTTCTGTAGAGTGTTTAGGTTCTTCAAATAAAAAATCATATCATCTGCTAACAAGCATGATTTGGCTTCTTCCTTTCCAATTTGGATGCCCTTTATTTGTTTCTCTTGTTTTATTGATTTAGCTAGGACTTCTATTACTATGTTGAATAACAGTGGTAAAAGTGGGCATTCTTTTTGCATTCCAGATATTAGAGGAAAGGCTTTCAGTTTTTCCCCATTCAGTATGATACTAACTGTGGGTCTTTAGTATATGGCTTTTATTACGTTGAGATATGTCCCTCAACACCCGCGTACACTGTTGTTTGGAATGTAAATTAGTCCAACCACTATGGAGAAGAGTTTGGAGATTCCTTAAAAAAATAAAACAGAGCTACTATACAAATCCAGCAATTCCACTACTGGGTATATACCTAAAAGAAAGTTTTGTGAGGGTCTTTATCATGAAGGGCTGTTGAATTTTATCAAATACTTTTTCAGCATTGATTGAAATGAACATATGGCTATTATCTTTCATTCTGTTTATATGATTTATCACATTGATTGATTTGCATATGTTAAACCACCCTTGTATCCCTGGGATAAATTCTACTTGGTTATGATGAATAATCTTTTTAATGTATTGTTGAATACAGTTTACTACTGTTCTGTTGAGGATTTTTGCATCAATATTCATCAGAGATATTGGCCTGTAGTTTTCTTTTATTTTAATGTGCCTGTGTCCAAGACAATTCTTATGCCAGAATCAGTGTCAGTGCTCTGCCCACATCTACTCAGGATTCATCTCTATATGTTGGAAGTATTACTACTTTCTTTATTGCCAAGGGAGGAGGCTCAGACTGCTGGCAGTGCAAACCAGAAGTGGTACAGAGTGAAAACCCTTGGAAACTGCCCCCAAACCATGACAAATGGGGAGTCAGTGGATATATACTGCACCTTCTTGTCCCTCAGTTGGCATAACTCTGAAGAGTATTCTACGCTGTTTCCCAAAGTTCTCCAGATGGACTGAGTTGTAATTGCACACAGTGGTAACTTGTTTGATAATGCAAATTTTATTGACTTTCTTTCCTTTGCTGTTTCAGCTGCCCACTTTCCCATGAATGCTTACTGGGATCACTTTCCACAAAACTAATTACCCCGGAATCCTCATTTCAGGGTCTGCTTTTGTGAGCAGAACTCAAACCAAGATAAAAGAATAACATGTGCTGGAAAATACTTAGAAACTATTTAACTGATACGTGAAAATAAAATATTGATTTCTCTCCCTAAACTCTTTATCCTCCTGTAAAATACAACTGGAGTGTAGCTCTCTCTACATATTGTTTTTTCATTGTTCTTTTCCCCTGTTTCTTGCTCTCTCATTCCTCAGTAGCAAATAAGGCAAGACTTCAAGATTCCAGGCAGCTAGGCAGTTTTCTGGGTGACAGGCTTCTAGTTTTTCATGTCTACTTCCTTGTGGAAGATTTTCCTTGTGGAAGATGCAGAAAAGTTCATTATGTCACTTGGGTCAAATATTATCGTGCACAAACCCACGTTTATGCTTAAGTGCATATGAGGTTCTCCTAGACAAGAACACTGAGATCCAGATATATTTTGGTGAGCAGGTACTTCATCACCATTACACTTACAGTTTTCCCTCAAACACTTAGCTGATTCTGGCACAAAACTCACCTTGAGATTTGGCCTAAATTTCATAAGATTTGTTGCTTCTTCAAGTTGACCCTCAAGTTAAGTGAGGGTTATTTTTGATGCTAGGTTATTTAGGTAATAAAATGAAGCATTTTGTAATGATGTAGGCATTAGTAATTATTTACATATGTAGTCCAAATACACACAGTCCTGCTCTTCCCAGCTCACATGATAGAAGCACAGTCCCTAAATCTCGGGCTCCCTTGACAAGTTATTTTTTTCTGTCATAAGACGTAGGCATTGAAAACACAGCACAACATTCATGTTTTTCACTTTTCTTCCACTCATTTTCAAAGAATCAATTCTAAATGTATTCCAGTGCATGAGGAAAGGGAGATTAACAGTGATTCCATTGTGCAGCTTCACAAATCTAGTGAAGTTTTCAGCTATTTAGAAGCTGTAGCAACTTACCTTGTATTAATAGAGTCAGGGGGTTCAGCTGTGTCAGTGTATCAAGGGGTGCTGTGTTTCTCCTAAGGCTGTCATATGGAAGAAAGGAAGTACAGATCTATTTTATCTTGGGCTCATAGGTCTGAGAAGGAAATAACTTACCAAATTTGGCTTGCTTTTTATTAGGCTTGTGACTTGCTACCTTTCATATTCCCTGGTATGTTCGAGTAATTTCATTGATTAAAGTCAGGAATTCTCAGTGCTGGGAAGGGCTTTGGATGAGAAAGTGTCTCATGTCCTTCTGAGAAGACAATATGTGGAAACTCAGAGATTTCACCAGTCATTTACATAGGCTTTGTGAGCATCTAGAACTCTGCATTTATGAGTCAACTCCCACTCCTTTAATTTACCTAGTCTGAAAGGATTAAAGAAAGGAAAACCATTGCTCCCTTTTCTTCACTTTACTTCAAAGCTGAAGATAAATGATCAATCAAATGTTTTTTAGCTAATCAGTAACTTCTGCTTATTTCTAATTCTACAGTGTACTTGTTTCAGTGTGGAATGTTGAAAAAAAGGAAAAATTAGTTCATGTTTTGTAGAAGTCTGAGAATGCTTTTGAAAACAAATTGAAAAAGCAATCTTTTAACAATGAAGGAAAAATATTACTGGAAAATACAAAAAAAAATTGCAGAATTTCAGTAACTTAGCATTGAAAGTAAACCTAGAAGTCAGCCAACTCAATGTCTTAGCCCATGCAGGAATCTTCTCTTAGCATTCTGCTTGTTTACTTTCGGTGATGCCATCTTTACCACTTCCTCAAAGTAGCCCACTCCATTTCTGGATAGCTCTAACAGGCAATTATTCCTTATATTGAGTCATTTTTCACATTAATGCACATGAAAATGATAGAAAAACAATCAAGTAAGCAATTTGCTAACATAAGATTCCAAGGAACTGTCTTTATGATGAGCAACTCATGTTAAATCAATTTAATTTCCTTCTGTGACAGAACTGCAGGTCTTGAATAAATAGGAGAGCAATCAATGTAGGATACATCTGGACTTCACTAAAGTTTTGTGGATCTGCAAGGCATTTTCATTAGTGAGCCAAGAAGATCAAGCCTGGACTGTACCATTACATGAGTTATATTCCAAGGGCATTAAACAATGCTTTGGGAGAAACCTAGTACAACATGTTCCAGAGATCACATAGCTTTGTCCCAGAGCTTTTCATTTTTCTTTCCTACAGGATCTAGAATGAGAGAAATGTATATAATCCTACTAAATTTGTGGATGACACCACATTGGGAAATGGAGCTGGAGGGTGGGGGAATTAAAAGCTGAAAATTTCTTGTGAGACAAGAGCAGAATCCAAGGTGACCCTGACCAATTAGAAAAATGATCTGTCAAAAAAGGCTGACATTTGATGTTCAACAGGGACAGTGCTGGGCAATCCATGTGCTCCCCAAATCCAAACCACATGAATACCTGCTGAGGAATGGCTGGTGAAACCATCATTCTGAATCACACCTTGAGTAAATGGAAACAATACAGAACCATTGTTTAAAAGGCTGGCATAGGCCTGGGTTTTGTGAACAGGGCTATTAATGTACAAAAGCCAGGACATAATTCTTCTACTCTATATTCTGCATCAATGTAGACTTTATTAGATACACTCAGGCATTCAGCACGTTGGTCTGCATATAAAATATGGAAGTAGAAAAACTGGAGAGACTATCAAGGTAAAAAGGGGTAAAAAGCAGTCTTCCTGGAGAATATGTGAAAAAAGCTGAAATGACTACATTCATTAGAAGATTCAGTGTTGACTCCTTACTTGCCTTCCTTTCATCCGATTTCCCGACATCCGCCTAATTATAATACCTCTTCTCCACATTGCTTGTGAAGTTCTATCTAAAGCTATTGTTGTCCAGACCTGTTCATCAAGATATTCCATATCTGGCTTAAACTGTTTCTTAAGTTTGGTCACATGCCATGTAGATAAGCCAGATTGGCAGAAAACATTTAGTGCTAAATGACATGCTTTGGCCATAACACTATCATAGCAATCATCACATTGATAAATAATCTATCCTGGCATACATGAAGTACCTTATGACCTATACGTTGTGTGAAGGAATGGGAGAAGGGATTTACCTAATTGGTTATTATTTTTTTAAATCTGGACTTCTTTCTGTCAAAGTGAAGTTAATATAAGAATGTTGTGAGGAAGTGTATGATTAATTATGAGCCAAAAGTTGCCTAAGACATTCAGAGGAATCTCTGGAAGGGTACTTAGAGTGAAGTAAGGGAAATGTAAGTCAATGGCAGCATTATTGATGTCTCTAAGTAGTGACATGCTAATATGATATAAAATGGTTATTTGTTTTCATAATAACTCTTTAATTAACCTGTCTAAATTTGTCTAAAGCATCTTGCATGGTACCTGGTACACACTAGATGCCAGATATATACTAGTTATCATTCTGTGAATTTTTGAATATTTCTTAACTTAAGCCAATTATACCTATATTGATTTCCCTGACTTAGCACTGGCATTGCATGCTGTGCTTTTAACTCTCTGAAAACATACTGTAAGAGCTTACTCAACTCCTCTCCAAAGAATAAAATTTAATGACTATCCAGTTAAGCCATTCTTGCACTGCTGTAAAGAAATAGCTGAGGAATCGTTCCAAGATGGCTGAATAGGAAGAGCTCCGGTCTGCAGCTTCCAGCAGGATCCACTCAGAAGACAGGTGATTTCTGCATTTCCAACTGAGGTACCTGGTTCATCTCACTGGGACTGGTTGGGCAGTGGATGCAGCCCACAGAGGGTGAGCCGAAGCAGGGAGAGGCATTGCCTCACCCGGGAAGTGCAAGGGGTCGGGGGATTTCCCTTTCCTAGCCAAGGGAAGCTGTGACAGACGGTACCTGCAAAATTGGGACACTCCCACCCTAATACTGCGCTTTTCCAATGGTCTTAGCAAACAGCACACCAGGAGATTATATCTCGCACCTGGCTTGATGGGTCCCATGCCCACAGAGCCTTGCTCACTGCTAGTGCAGCAGTTCGAGATCAAACTGCGAGGTGGCAACCTGGGCCGGGGGAGGTGCATCCAGCATTGCTGACTTTTGAGTAGGTAAACAAAGTGGCCGGGAAGTTCAAACTGTGGGAAGCCCACCGCAGCTCAGCGAGGCCTACCTGCCTCTATAGACTTCACCTCTGGGGGCAGGGCATAGCTGAACAAAAGGCAGCAGAAGCTTCTGCAGAGTTAAACGCCCCTGTCTGACAGATCTGAAGAGAGCAGTGGTTCTCCCAGCATGGAGTCTGAGCTCTGAGAATGGACAGACTGCCTCCTCAAGTGGGTCCCTGACCCCTGTGTAGCCTAACTGGGAGATACCTCCCAGTAGGGGCCAACTGACACCTCATACAGCCAGGTGCCCCTCTGAGATGAAGCTTTTAGAGGAAGGATCAGGAAGCAATATTTACTGTTCTGCAGCCTCCGCTGGTGATACTCAGGCCAACAGGGTCTGGAGTGGACCTCCAGCAAACTCCAACAGACCTGCAGCTGAGGGTCCTGACTATTAGAAGGAAAACTAACAAACAGAAAGGAATAGCCTCATCATCAACAAAAAGAACATCCACACCAAAACCCCATCTGTAGGTCACCATCATCAAAGACCCAAGGTAGATAAAACCACAAAGATGGGGAGAAACCAGAGTGGAAAAGCTAAAAATTCTAAAAACCCGAGTGTCTCTTCTCCTCCAAACAATTCCAGATCCTCACCAGCAATGGAACAAAGCTAGATGGAGAATGACTTTGACAAGTTAACAGAAATAGGCTTCAGAAGGTTGGTAATAACAAACTTCTCCGAGCTAAAGGAGGATGTTTGAACCCATCGCAAGGAAGCTAAAAACCTTGAAAAAAGAGTAGACAAATGGCTAACTGGAATAAAAAGCATAGAGAAGACCTTAAATGACCTGATGGAGCTGAAAACCATGGCACAAGAACTATGTGATGCATGCACAAGTTTCAGTAGCCGATTTGATCAAGTGGAAGAAAGAGTATCAGTTATTGAAGATCAAATGAATGAAATGAAGTGAGAGGAGAAGTTTAGAGAAAAAAGAGTAAAGAGAAGTGAACAAAGCCAACAAGAAATATGGGACTATATGAAAAGACCAAATCTACATTTGATTGGTGTGCCTGAAAGTGACAGGGAGAATGGAACCAAGTTGGAAAACATTCTTTAGGGTGTTATCCAGGAGAACTTCCCCAACCTAGAAAGGCAGGCCAACATTCAAATTCAGGAAATACAGAGAACACCACAAAGATACTCCTCGAGAAGAGCAACTCCAAGACACATAATTGTCAAATTCACCAAAGTTGAAATGAAGGAAAAAATGTTAAGGGCAGCCAGAGAGAAAGGTCAGGTTACCCACAAAGGGAAGCCCATCAGACTAACAGCAGATCTCTCGGCAGAAACCCTACAAGCCAGAAGAGAGTGGGGGACAATATCCAACATTCTTAAAGAAAAGAATTTTCAACTCAGAATTTCATATCCAGCCAAACTAAGCTTCATAAGTGAAGGAGAAATAAAATCCTTTACAGACAAGCATATGCTGAGAGATTTTGTCACCACCAGGCCTGGCTTATAAGAGCTCTTGAAGGAAGCACTAAACATGGGAAGGAACAACAGGTACCAGCCACTGCAAAAACATGCCAAATTGTAAAGATCATCAATGCCAGGAAGAAACTGCATCAACTAATGAGAAAAATAACCAGCTATCGTCATAATGACAGGATCAAATGCACACAGAACAATATTAACCTTAAATATAGATAGGCTAAATGCTCCAATTAAAAGACACAGACTGCCAAACTGGATAAAGAGTCAAGACCCATCGGTGTGCTGTATTCAGGAGACCCATCTCATGTGCAGAGACACACATAGGCTTAAAATAAAGGGATGGAGGAAGATCTAACAATCAAATGGAAAACAAAAAAAGCAGGGGTTACAATCCTAGTCTCTGATAGAACAGACTTTAAACCAACAAAGATCAAAAGAGACAAAGAAGGCCATTACATAATGGTAAAGGGATCAATTCAACAAGAAGAACAAACTATCCTAAATATATATGCACCCAACAGAGGAGCACCCAAATTCATAAGGCAAGTCCTTAAGACCTACAAGAGACTTAGACTCCCACACAATAATAAAGGGAGACTTTAACACCCCACTGTCAATATTAGACAGATTGGTGAGACAGAAGGTTAACAAGGACATCCAGGACTTGAACTCAGCTCTGCCCCAAGCAGACCTAATAGACATCTACAGACATCTATAGATTCAATGCTATCCCCATCAAGGTACCACTGACTTTCTTCACAGAATTGGAAAAAACTACTTTGAATTTCATATGGAACCCAAAAAGAGCCCGCATTGTGAAGACAACATTAAGCAAAAAGAACAAAGCTGGAGGCATCACGCCACCTGACTTCAAACTATACTACAAGGCTACAGTAACCAAAACAGCATGTTACTGGTACCAAAACAGAGATATAGACCAATGGAACAGCAAAGAGGTCTCAGAAGTAACACCACACGTCTACAACCATCTGATGCTTGACAAACCTGACAAAAACAAGCAATGGGGAAAGGATTCCCTATTTAATAAACGGTGCTGCAAAAACTGGCTAGCTGTATGTAGAAAGCTGAAACTGCATCCCTTCCTTCCACCTTATACAAAAATTAATTCAAGAATGATTAAAGACTTAAATGTTATACGCGAAACCATAAAAACCCTAGAGGAAAATCTAGGCAATACCATTCAGGAGATAGGCATGGGCAAGGACTTTATGACTAAAACACCAAAAGCAACGGCAGCAAAATCTAAAAGAGACAAATGGGATCTAATTAACCTAAAGAGCTTCTGCACAACAAAAGAAACCACCATCAGAGTGAACAGGCAACCTACAGAATGGGAGAAAATTTTTGCAATCTACCCACCTGACATAGGGCTAATATCCAGAATCTACAAAGAACTTAAACAAATTTACAAGAAAAAAATCAAACAACCCCATCAAAAAGTGGGCAAAGGATATGAACAGACACTTTTCAAAAAAAGACGTTTATGCAGCCAAGAGACACATGAAAAAATGCTCATCGTCACTGGTCATCAGAGAAATGCAGATCAAAACCACAATGAGATACCATCTTACACCAGTAAGAATGGCAATCATCAAAAAGTCAGGAAAAAACAGGTGCTGGAGAGGATGTGGAGAAACAGGAATGCTTTTACACTGTTGGTGGGAGTGTAAACTAGTTCAACCATTGTGGAAGACAGTGTGGCAATTCCTCAAGGATCTAGAACTAGAAATATCATTTGACCCAGTGATCCCATTACTGGGTATATACCCAAAGGATTATAAATCATGCTGCTATAAAGACACATGCACACATATGTTTATTGTGGCACTATTCACAATAGCAAAGACTTGGAACCAACCCAAATGTCCATCAATGACAGACTGGATTAAGAAAATGTGCCACATATACACCATGAAGTACTATGCAGCCACAAAAAAGGATGAGTTCATGTCCTTTGTAGGGACATGGATGAAGCTGGAAACCATCATTCTTAGCAAACTATCACAGGGACAGAAAACCAAATACCACATGTTCTCACTCATAGGTGGGAATTGAATAATGAGAACACTTGGACACAGGGCAGGGAACATCACACACCAGGGCCTGTCATGGGGTGGGGGGTGTGGGGAGGGGTAGCATTAAGAGAAATACCTAATGTAAATGATGAGTTAATGGGTGCAGCACACCAACATGGCCCATGTATATATATGTTGGAAACCTGCATGTTGTGCACGTATACCCTAGAACTTAAAGTACAATAATAAAAATAAAAAAATAATAAAACAAATAGCTGAGACTGGGTAATGTATTTTTAAAAAGAGGTTTAATTGGCTTATAGTTCTGTAGGGTGTACAGGAAGCATAGTGGCATCTCTTTCTGGGGAGTCCTCAGGAAGCTTACAAGCATGGCAGAAAGCAAAGGAGGAGCAGGCACATCAGATGATCAGAGCAAGAGAGGGAGTGAGGTGGGAGGTGCCACACACTTTTAAACAGCCAGATCTCAGGAGAACTCACTCACTATTGTGAGGGCAGCACTAAGGGGATGGTGCTACACCGTTCACAAGAAATTTAACCCCATGATCCAATCACCTCCCACCAGGTCCTACCTCTGACATTGGGGATTACAATACAACAGGAGATTTGGGCAGGGACACAGATCCAAATTACATCAGTTTAACCCTTGAGAACTATTCAACTTGAAAATCTACTGAGACTAAGATTCCCTGAGCCAACTTCAGGGAACCTCATCATTAATCTTTCTCAAACAATGGAAGTCAATACCTTCTTCACATTTCTAATATTAGAAGATACTAGAACTTTTGCATATAGTAGTAATCTTTAACTAAAGAACTTTCTGATATTTTTATAACTATCTTGGGTGCCTGTGATAAAGGTACTCATTCAAGGTAAGGCTTTCCATTGATGATAATGTAAATCAGTAAGTGAAATTTTTAGTTGAAATTTTTAAAAAGATTGGATGTTTAGTAATGTAAATTTCAACTAGATTGAGTCCCATAGTTTTTTTGACACTTGTGTGAAGTTGTTTAATTGTGCATGCAAATAAATATGAGCAGATGATTGCAGATGTAAATGGCCAATCAGTACGAAAGATTCATTTCCTCTACCACCACATCCTCCCAGATCTGGGAGGCTGGGTGAAATTTGGCTCAGTTTATTTCCAGAAAAAGGAAAGTTCCTTGATCAGTGGTGGAATTATGCTCTGCCAATAAAGCTCCAGATGAGAAATCAGAAGAGGGGATTTCTGTTTTTGATATGCCACTTTTTCATTCTGATACAAGAAGCAAAATCTTCAGATGCCCTGCATTTTCAAATATTTGTAATTGATCACTATCCCTGGGAAGTTCTGAGCAGAATGAGTATGACATTTAAAAACTTCATCAAAAGACATCACAGTGTACGTTCTCGAAAAGAAACTTTTATTTTTTATAATTTCAACTTGTATTTTACATTCAGGGAGCACATGTACAGGTTTGTTACATGGATATAGTGTGTGATGCTGAAGTTTCAGATATGAATGATCCCATCACCCAAGTAGTGAGCATAGTACCCAACAGTTAGTTTTTCAACCCTCACTCCCACCCTTCAAGTAGTCCCCAGTGTCTACTGTTACCATCTCTATGTCTGCAAATACCTAATATTTAGCCTTCACTTATAAGTGAGAATATGCAGCATTTGGTTTTCTGTTCCTGTGTTAATTCGCTTAGGATGATGGCCTCTAGCAGCATCCATTTTGCTGCAAAGGACATGATCTCATCCTCTTTTCTTTTTTTTGTGACAGAGTCTTTCTCTGTCATCCAGGCTGGAGTGCAGTGGTATGATCTTGGCTCACTGCAACCTCTGCCTCCTGGGTTCAAGTAATTCTCCTGCCTCAGTCTCCCGAGTAGCTGGGATTACAGGTGTGGACCACCATGCCAGGCTAATTTTTGTATTTTTAGTAGAGACAGGGTTTCACCATATTGGCCAGGCTTGTCTTGAACTTCTGACCTCATGATTTCTTCACCTTGGCCTCCCAAAGTGCTGAGATCACAGGTATGAGCCACCATGCCCAGCTGATCTCATTCTTTTTCAATGGCTTTGTAGTATTCCATGGTGTATATGCACGACATTTTCTTTATCCGGTCTATCACTGATGGGCTCCTGGGTTGATTCCATGTTTTTGCTATTGTGAATAGTGCTACAGTGAGCATACAAGTGCTTCTCTCTCTTTTTGCACATTTTGCAATAAGTCTTTCAATATAATGATTTATTTTCTTTTGGATATATACCCAGTAATAGGATTGATGCATTGAGTGGTAGTTATTTTTTAAGTTCTCAAAAGAGACATTTTGAAATGGAATTCTACTGTGCTACTCAGGGTGACCACTCATCCAGGATTCCTCTGCAGTGTCCCAGATTTAGAACTGAAAATACTGCCTCCTGAGAAGCTCCTCATTCCTAGGCAAACCAGGACAGTTGGTCATCCTGTGTGTTCATGAATGAACCTATTCCTACTGACTTTCTCAAAGCGTGGTCCTGGCCACTTGCATCAAAATCTTTTTTTTTTTTCTTTTTCTTTTTTTTTTTTTAAAGCAGTTTCCCTGGTGATTCTTAGACACACTATAAAGTTCAGGACAGTATCAAGAATTTAACTCAAGAATGCCTTGGAAGTCTGTATATATGGTATGCTCTCATTATCTCGGAGTATTTGCATAAGCACTTTCTTCATATCTGACACCCTTTCTTTGACTGAGTCCTCCCTACTCCCAAGGCAGGATCTGGTGCCCCATTTTTGTGCCCCCATCCTACCCATCTCCACAACCCTTTATTGTGGCACTCACTGTACTAGATTATTTATGTATCTGCTTTCCACACTTGACCTCCTTGAGGTTGGGGTCTTTCATTTCTATACATCTATAGAAGATACATAGTAGGCCCTGTAATTAGTTTCAGGAACAAATTAGTAAATGAGTCGTATCATCAACACTCATTTACAAAAATATTAAAGTACTAATATTGATCCTGAACTTCTACCATTTACACTTTTCCACTATTTGTGCCTCCTATCCTATTCTAAATTTCTTATTATTACTGATAATTTGCATTTATTCTATAGATATTCTTTCCTCTAATAACTTATTAGAGATTTTTAAAAGATAGCCTATTAAAAGGACATTTTTGAAATGTTTATTGTTGCATTAGTTCTAAATATTAAATAGGAAAAGTAACTTTGACTTGTGGCCAGAAAACAATCAAAGTCCTCCTTTTTGATGATTTGTGTGTGCTCTTATATTGGTTCCTACAACAATCTAGATTTGAGTTGGTGATAGCAGACCTCAAATAAAGTATACAGGGATGGAATCTCAGAGAAAGATTATATTAGCAGCAATTTCCAACTCTATGGCAAAGTGCATAAATTCATGGACTGGCAAGGAAAATTGTCTCCCTTGACTCTTTTGTGGTATAATGAGGACCTTCTACTTATTTTTAAAATGAAACTGTTAGAAGCTAGCAACAAAAATGGATCATTTATATTTTTATGAACTGTTTTAAATCATTTTTCCAAGTTGGAGAAGATTTTAATATTTTTGCAGCTTCAGTTTTCAGTCTTCTCTGAAGTAGATGTGCTGTTCTCTGTGAATTAAAGGAAGGTATATAAATGCAAATGTTGCAGATCATAAAATTGTATAAAAGGACTGTCTGCTAAATTGATTTCAAGGCTATATGGGACATTGTATGCTTAGACAAAAGAGAATTGGAAGTTAACAAAAAGAAGAGAGATTTAAGTAAAGAACTTAATGCAGAGAAGTGGGAATAGGTATGTAGCTTAATAAAAATGGATTTGTGTAGAACTCAGACATCAGATTATTCAATTTAATTATCTGCTATCCTTAGTAATTTTTACTGTCAAATTGCACCAACTATATAAAATATCATTCTTTATTTCAAATGTGGGACAGTGTGAGTGATAGTAATACAGAATAAAGTATAACAGAACTCCATGGTATACATATTACATTAAGAGCACATTCAGTGTTGATGAGGGTATATATACTGATTTGAAAGTTCTACATATTCAAATCAATCCTGTGCTGTTAGAATTATTAAGATTATGCTGATAGAGAAGTATCATTTAAAAACTTGTCAGAGGTCTCATTTGAAGGCAGAAGGTGAAAACATGGATTAAAACGAAGAGTGATTAGTTTCAGGGAGTCCTGATAAGGTTTAGAAAGACAGTAAATATCAGTTTATCTAGAATCTGGATGCTTTAGTTTCAAATTGTCCTCCCTCTTCCTTCTCCCTATCATCAGTGTTCTGGAAAGAGGTATTTGGTTCATTTGTACTCTCTCTTTTCATTTATAAATGGGAACCCAATGTGGGATCTAGACTTGAAGCATTTTGGAATGTGAGAGTAATCATTTGAACTGAAAGCTAAAGACAAGTTATTTCTCCTGGCAGCAGATTACACAACCAGCTCAAACCCATCAGCTCGCCATTTGCCAAATGGAGAGTTCCTCATAAGAGAACACATATGTTTTGGAAGAAACCTATATTAGAAAACATTACCCAAAGTTCATGTCCTGATGGGAGTCAGTAGCACCATCAGAAGTAATGATCATGATGAGCAATTATCACATGAAAAACACTACACTAGCTGGCACTACACAGGCAGAGGACACTGGAATGAATGAGACAACTGCCCTCAAAGGGGTTAACAGCAATATATAGAGGAAGACATGTTTCAGACTTTTATGATGGAGTGAGTTGAGTTTGAGGAGGGAAGAGAAGTATGAATTTATTGTGGAACTAAACTTCCAATACCCAAAGTGAAATATTGGTGGGGTGGTATGCTCTAAGCATTGGTGTCATGATTGTTCTAACTCCTCCCAATACCAGTGTAAATTGGCTGTATACTGTGAAAAAATGATATCCTCAGATGCCTCTTAGTAATGTTGATAGTCGAGTCTCTTTGTCAAACTAGACAAACACAATTCATGTTTGGTTGGGAGTGAGTCATAGTAAAGTTCCTCTCTGGAACAATGGAAATGTACTAGGAAGCCCTGGGACTATATATTTCTTTCTCCATTTCAAGTGTAGGTTAATAGCCAATAATCCAGAAGTTTTTTTATTTCTTTCGAATAGTAACTTCCACACCCACAGATTTTTCTTGTGGTTTTGTATTCAGCTAGCCTCCCCATCTTCATATTGTAGCCAGAAAATGTCACAAAGAGATTCAGACGTATTTATTAGCTTATTAAGCCAATATGACTACAGAGGCACATTTTCTAAGAACTTAGAAATGCCTGGAGTTGATTCCAAGATGGCCGAATAAGAACAGTTCCAGTCTACAGCTCCCAGTGAAATCAATGCAGAAGATAGGTGATCTCTGCATTTCCAACTGAGGTACCTGGTCCATCTCATTGGGACTGGTTAGACAGTGGGTGCAGCTTATGGAGGGCTAGCCAAAGCAGGACAGTGCGTTGCCTCACCTGCAAAGCACAAGGGGTCAGGGGATATCCCTTTCCTAGCCAAGGGAAGCCATGAGTGACTGTACCTAGAGGAATGGTACACTCTGCCCAAATACAGCACTTTCCCCATGGTCTTCACAACCAGCAGACCAAGAGATTCCCTACCATGCCTAGCTCAGCAGGTCCCACGCCCACGGAGCCTTGCTCGCTGCTAGCGCAGCAGTCTGAGATCCAGCTGGGATGCTGAAGCTTGGCTGGGGGACGGGTGTCCACCATTGCTGAGGCTTGAGTAGGGGGTTCTATGCTCACAGTGTAAACAAAGTGGCAGAGGAGCTCGAACTGGGCGGAGCCTACCACAGTTCACCAAGGCCTACTACCTCTCTAGATCCCACCTCCGGGGGCAGGAAATAGCTGAACAAAGGCAGAAGACAGCTTCTGCAGACTTCAACCACCCTACCTGACAGCTCTGAAGAGGGCAGCGGTTCTCCCAGCATGGTGTTTGAGCTCCAATAATGAACAGACCACCTCGCCAAGTGGATCCCTGAACCCTGTGTAGCCTGACTGGGAGACACCTCCCAGTAGGGGCCAACAGACACCTCATACAGGCAGATGCCCCTCTGGGATGAAGCTTCCAGAGTAAGGATCAGGCGGCAATATTTGCTGTTCCACAGCCTCTGCTGGTGATACCCAGACAAAGAGGGTCTGGAGTGGACCTCCAGCAAACTCCAACAGATGTGCTGCTGAGGGGCCTGCCTATTGAAAGGAAAACTAACAAACAGAAAGGAATAGCATCAACATCAACAACAACAACAAAAAGTCCACAGCAAAACCCCATCCATAGGTCACCAACATCAAAGACCAAAGGTAGATAAAACCACAAAGATGGGGAGAAACCAGAGCAGAAAGGCTGAAAATTCCCAAAACTGGACCGACTCTTCTCCTCCAAAGGAACATAACTCCTTGCCAGCAAGGAAACAAAACTGGACCGAGAATGAGTTTGACCAGTTGGCAGAAGTGGTCTCAAGAAGGTCGGTAATAACAAACTTCTGCAAGCTAAAGAAGCATGTTCTAACCCATCGCAAGGAAGCTAAAAACTTTGAAAAAAGGTTAGATGAAAGGCTAACTAGAATAAACAGTTTAGAGAAGACCTTAAATGACCTGATGGAGATGAAAACTACAGTACCAGAACTTCATGAAACACACACAAGCTTCAATAGCCAATTTGATCAAATGGAAGAAAGGGTATCAGTGATTGAAGATCAAACTAATAAAGTGAGATGACAAGATTGAGAAAAAAAGTGAAAAGAAACGAACAAAGCATGCAAGAAATATGGGACTATGTGAAAAGACCAAATGTACGTCTGATTGGTATAACTGAAAGTGATGGGGAGAATGGAACCAAGTTAGAAAACACTCTTCAGGATAGAACTTCCCCAACCTAGAAAGGCAGGTCAACATTCAAATTCAGAAGATACAGAGAACACCACAAAGATACTCCTTGAGAAGAGCAACCCCAAGACACATAATTGCCAGATTTACCAAGGTTGAAATGGAGGAAAAAGTGTTAAGGGCAGCCAGAGAGAAAGGTCAGGCTACCCACAAAGGGAAGCCCATCAGACTAACAGTGGATCTCCCGGCAGAAACCCTATAAGCCAGAAGAGAGTGGGGGCCAATAGTCAACATTCTTAAAGAAAAGAATTTTCTTTTCTGTAGAAATTTCATATCCAGAATTTCATATCCAGCCAAGCTAAGCTTCACAACTGAAGGAGAAATAAAATCCTTTACAGACAAGCACTTGCTGAGAGATTTTGTCACCACCAGGCCTGCCTTACAAGAACTCCTGAAGGAAGCACTAAACATGGGAAGGAACAACAGGTACCAGCCACTGCAAAAACATGCCAAATTGTAAAGACCATCAATGCCAGGAAGAAACTGCATCCAGTAATGAGCAAAATAACCAGCTAACATCATAATGACAGGATCAAATTCACAAATAACAATATTAACCTTAAATGTAAATGGACTAAATGCACCAATTAAAAGACACAGACTGGCAAACTGGATAAAGAGTCAAGACCCATCGGTGTGCTGTATTCAGAAGACTCATCTCACATGCAGAGACACACATAGGCTCAAAATAAAGGGATGGAGGAAGATCTAACAAGTAAATGGAAAGCAAATAAAAGCATGGGTTGCAATCCTGGTCACTGATAGAACAGACTTTAAATCAACAAAGATCAAAAGAGACAAAGAAGGTCATTACATAATGGTAAAGGGATCAATTCAACAAGAAGAGCTAACTATTCTAAATATATATGAACCTGATGCAGGAGCACCCAGATTCATAAAGCAAGTTCTTAGAGAACTACAAAGAGACTTAGACTCCCACACAATAATAATAGGAGATTTGAACACCCCACTGTCCATATTAGACAGATTAATGAGACAGAAGGTTAACAAGGATATCCAGGACTTGAACTCGGCTCTGCACCAAGCAGACCTAATGGACATCTACTGAACTCTCCACCCCAAATCAACAGAATATACATTCTTCTCAGCACCACATCACACTTATTCCAAAACTGACCACATAGTTGGAAGTAAAGCACTCCTCAGCAAATGTAAAAGTGTAGAAATAACAACAAACTGTCTCTCAGATCACAGTGCAATCAAATTAGAACTCAGGATTAAGAAACTCTCTCAAAACCTCACAACTACATGGAAACTGAACAACCTGCTCCTGAATGACTACTGGGTAAAAAATGAAATGAAGGTGGAAATAAAGATGTTCTTTGAAACCAACAAGAACAAAGACACAATGTGCCAGAATCTCTGGGAGACATGTAAAGCAGTGTTAAGAGGGAAATCTATAGCACTAAATGCCCACAAGAGAAAGCAGGAAAGATGCAAAATCAAAATCCTAACATCACAATTAAAATAACTAGAGAAGCAAGAGCAAATACGTTCAAAAGCTAACAGAAGACAAGAAATAATTCAACATCAGAGGAGAACTGAAGGAGATAGAGACACAAAAATCCCTTCAAAAAATCAATGAATCCAGGAGCTGGTTTGTTGAAATCAACAAAATAGATAGACTGCTAGCAAGACTAATAAAGAAGAAAAGAGAGAAGAATCAAATAGATGCAATAAAAAATGATAAAGAGGATATCACCACTGATTCCACAGAAATACAAACTACCATCAGAGAATACTGTAAACACCTCTATGCAAATAAACTAGAAAATCTAGAAGAAATGGATAAATTCTTGGACACATACACCCTCCCAAGTCTAAACCAGGAAGAATTTGAATCTCTGAAGACACCAATAACAGGTTCTCAAATTGAGGCAATAATTAATAGCCTACTGACCAAAAATAGTCCAGGACTAGATGGATACACAGCTGAATTCTACCAGAGCTACAAAGAGGAGTTGGTGCCATTCCTTCTGAAACTATTCCAATCAAATAAAAAAAAAAAAGAAGGAATCCTCCCTAACTCATTTTATGAGGCCAGGATCATCCTGATACCAAAGCCTGGTAGAGACACAACAACAAAAGAGAATTTTAGACCAATATCCTGATGAACATTGATGCAAAAAACCTCAATAAAATACTGGCAAACCGAATCCAGCAGCACATCAAAAAGTTTATCCACCACGATCAAGTCAGCTTCATCCCTGGGATGCAAGGCTGGTTCAACATATGCAAATCAATAAAAGTAATCCATTACGTAAACAGAACCAAAGACAAAAAGCACATGATTAGCTCAATAGTTGCAGAAAAGGCATTCCACAAAATTCAACAGCCTTTCATGCTAAAAACTCTCAATAAACTAGGTATTGATGGAATGTGTCTTAAAATAATAAGAGCTATTTATGACAAATCCACAGCCAATATCATAGTGAATGGGCAAAAACTGGAAGTATTCCCTTTGAAAACCAGCACAAGACAAGGATGCCCTCTGTCACCACTCCTATTCAACATAGTATTGGAAGTTCTGGCCAGGGCAAACAGGCAAGAGAAAGAAATAAAGGGTATTCAATTAGGAAAAGAGGAAGTCAAATTGTCTCTGTTTGCAGATGACATGATTGTATATTTAGAAAACCCCATCATCTCAGCCCAAAATCTCGTTAAGCTGATAAGCAACTTCAGCAAAGTCTCAGGATACAAAATCAATGTGTAAAAATCACAAGCATTCTTATACAGCAAGAACAGACAAATAGAGAGCCAAATCATGAGTGAACTCCCATTCACAATTACTACAAAGATAATAAAATACCCAGGAATCCAACTTACAAGGGATGTGAAAGACCTCTTCAAGGAGAACTACAACCCACTGCTCAATGAAATAAAAGAGGACATAAACAACTGGAAGAACATTCCATGCTCATGGATAGGAAGAATCAATATTGTGAAAATGGCCATACTCTCCAAGGTAATTTATAGATTCAATGCTATCCCCATCAAGTTACCACTGACTTTCTTCACAGAATTGGAAAAAACTACTTTAAATTTCATATGGAACCAAAAAAGAGCCTGCATAGCCAAGACAATCCTAACCAAAAACGATAAAGCTGGAGGCATCATGCTACCTGACTTCAAACTATACTACAAGGCTACAGTAATCAAAACAGCATGGTACTGGTACCAAAACAGAGATATAGACCAATGGAACAGAACAGAGGCCTCAACACGTCTACAACCATCTGATCTTTGACAAACCTGACAAAAACAAGCAGTGGGGAAAAGATTCCCTATTTAATAAATGGTGCTGGGAAAATTGGCTAGACATATGTGGAAAGCCGAAACTGGATCCCTTCCTTTATACAAAAATTAACTCAAGATGGATTAAAGGCTTAAATGTTAGACATGAAACCATAAAAACCCTAGAAGAAAACCTAGGCAATACCATTCAGGACATAGGCATAGGCAAAGACTTCATGACTAAAACACTAAAAGCAATGGCAACAAAAGCCAAAATAGACAAATGGGATTTAATTAAACTAAGGAGCATCTGCACAGCAAAAGAAACTCTCATCAGAGTGAACAGGCAACCTACAGAATGGGAGAAAATTTTTGCAATGTATCCATCTAACACAGGGCTAATATCCAGAATCTACAAAGAACTTAAACAACTTTACAAGAAAAAAAACACCCCATCAAAAAGTGGGCAAAGGATATGAACAGACACTTCTCAAAAGAAGATATTTATGTAGCCAGCAGACACATGAAAAAATGCTCATCATCGCTGGTCATCAGAGAAATGCAAATCAAAACCACAATGAGATACCATCTCACACCAGTAAGAATGGCAATCATCAAAAAGCCAGGAAACAACAAATGCTGGAGAGGATTTGGAGAAATAGGAATGCTTTTACACTGTTGGTGGGAGTGTAAACTAGTTCAACCATTGTGGAAGACAGTGTGGCGATTCCTCAAGGATCTAGTACTAGAAATACCATTTGACCCAGCAACCCCATTACTGGGTATATACCCAAAGGGTTATAAATCATGCTACTATAAAGGCACATGCACACGTATGTTTATAGTGGCACTATTCACAATAGCAAAGACTTGGAACCAACCCAAATGTCTATCAATAATAGACTGGATAAAGAAAATGTGGCACATATACACCATGGAATATTATGCAGTTATAAAAAAGGATGAGTTAATGTCCTTTGTAGGGACATGGATGAAGCTGGAAACCATCATTCTCAGCAAAATTTCACAAGGACAGAAAACCAAACACCACATGTTCTCACTCATAAGTGGGAGTTGAACACTGAGAACACATGGACACAGGGAGGGGAACATCATACACTGGGGCCTGTTGGGGAGTGGGGGCCTGGGGGAGGTATAGTGTTTAGTAAAATACCTAAATGATGAGTTGATGGGTGCAGCAAACCAACATGGCACATGTATACATATGTAACAAACCGGCATGTTGTGCACATGTACCCTAGAACTTAAAGTATAATAATAATAATAATAAAAAAAGAAACTCCTGCAAGCTTTGGGAACCCACAGAATGCATGGCAGGATTTCAACTTTTCAGCTAATGGCACTGTAAATATCACTGATTATTCTTTTTGTTTATAAAAGAGCAGTATTAATGACTCAATCAACCAACTAACTGAAAGGAGAAGTGATAGAATGGGTGACTTGCTGCATTGTTAAAGCTCTGCATAGTGGCTCAGAACATGTTCAGAGAACACTTTTCCTAATGAGCAAAGTGTCAAACCCTAATAGCTGGTTGGTTTTGATATGATAATCAGAACTGAAATAATTAAAGGAATTGTTAATTTAAAAAACCCTGATTAAGGGTCAGGATAAGACTTGGAAGAGATCTGTAATGACAGTGTGCTTTTGGGCAATGTGCTTGCCTAACATAATGGGTTATCTATTAGTTGCCATTGTCACACTTCCTTTGGTGTTGGAAGTGCATAGTGACTTCAATATTTAAAAAACAGAAGGATACTATTTGTCAATGAAATAACAGATAACCTTTTTAAAGTGTTAATTTCAGGAGTATGTTGGGGGGTTGTGGTGCGGGAGCAGTGGCAAGACATAACAGTATGGCATATGGAAGTAAGTCTTTTGTTCCAGAGTGATCTTGCCTTGAACATGCTTCCTAATTAACTTTCCTATCCTGTTTGACCCATTTGGCAGGAACACCACACACATATGTCAAAGCTAATCTAGAAAGAAGGAGGACTAAGAGAGGCATTTTACTACTTAACAAGAGTGATTCTTCAATTTTTGGGGGAAAGGGTAAGAAAAGCACTCTTTCTATTTCTCTTGTCTTTCAGTGAGTTTGATAGGAGTAACTTTTGCTGGTTTTCCTAGTCAGTCTCTGGAAGCAGTTTATTTAAAGCTGTGCTTAATACAGTGCATGCCACACAGTAGGAATCAAGAAAATTTGCTGAGAAAATGAAGGTGGTATGAAATGTACAATAAGACAAATGGTCTATGGACTTATCTGAAATGAAGAAAATCAATGGGAAGTCCATGGTATCTCATCCTGCATTCATATGTTTTCAAGATACGTATGTGAACAGTGCTATTTGTCTAGAAAAACTGCAGTCTAGGCATGGTACCTATAGCTATCACCTGCTAGGGTAAATGGAACTGATCATATGAGTAATGTAGTGTTTTTTGGCTCATGTGGGACACTGGACCTATTTCATTAAAATGTTAATCACCAGACCCTTTAAAATAACCCATCTTGGGCTCATTTGTTTTTTGGGAAATTGATCCATTTAAAAAATAGCATAGATTCTTAGTTTCAAATCATAGACTTTCTGTCATATATAAAGGTAGATATAACCAATTCATCACCATATCAGTTCAATCATCCATTCATTTACTCAACATACACTAGTCATCTACAATGATGAGTTATTGTGCTAAGAGCAGTGGGATAGTTTCCTAAGGGCAGAAACGTTGTTTAGTTTTTCTACATTGCATCCCTAACATCTAGCATTGTAGCAGGACGAGCCACAGACAAAACTCCTCAGACACCGAGTTAAAGAAGGAAGGGGTTTATTAGGACGGGGGCATCGGCAAGACTCCTGTCTCAAGAACTGAGCTCCCCAAGTGAGCAATTCCTGTCCCTTTTAAGGGCTCACAACTCTAAGGGGGTGCACATGAGAGTGTCATGATTGATTGAGCAAGCAGAGGGTACGTGACTGGGGGCTGCATGCACCGGTAATTAGATTGGAACAAAACAGGATAAGGATTTTCACAGTGCTTTTCTATACAATGTCTGTAATCTACAGATAACATAACTGACTAGGTCAGGTGTCGATCTTTAACTACCAGGCCCAGGGTGTGGCACTGGGCTGTCTGCTTGTGGATTTCATTTCTGCCTTTTAGTTTTTACTTTTTCTTTCTTTGGAGGCAGAAATTGGGCATAAGACAATATGAGGGGTGTTCTCCTCCCTTATTCCCCCACTTTGAGACTCTCACTCAATAGTGGGAGTTCTCACTTTCATTTTTACTACCCATGTCTTCTTGCAAGACAGATCGATAGTGATTCATATAGTACACTTGTGCTGAAGCATTTTGGTGAACTAAGGTAACGATGAAGCTTTTTATCATTTGAAGAAGTACAGGTAGCAAACAAGGGAGCAGTAAGCAAGTTCTTATTACTATTATAACTCTTATTATAAGAGTTTTAAATCCTCTTAGCACTGGGAACCATTTTCTAAACATGGCCCCAGGATTAAATCCATGCCACACTTGCATGGGCACATGTGCCAGTTTTGTCATATCTCTAACTATGTCTTCAACTATTTGCCCTTGATTATCTATGTGTAGGCAGCAATTAGTAAGGTTACATTTTCTACAGACCTTTCCTTCAGCTGCTAGCAAGTAGTTGAGAGCTAATCTATTTTGATAGATAGCATTTCTCATCTGAGTTTCTTGCCGGGCCAGAATAGTCAAGGCGTTTCCAGTTTTATTAGTGATTATTTTTAAGACAGCTTGTAACCGTATGATTTGGTTGATCATATAAATGGGGGTCCGGTATCCCCATGAGCCATCTTGTGCCTAAGTAGCAGGCCTATAATATTGCATGATTCTCTTAGGGGGCCATTTATAATTTTTTCAATTTCCTATAGCTATGCTTCTCTTTTCGCAGGAAGCATAGACAGGGAAGCCTAGGAGTTCCCCTGTTTTTATGGGCAGTAGGAAGAAAGATGGTTTAATAGTGCCAATAACACAACTACCTGCCTACTGGTCAGGTAATTTGGTGTAAGCTCTATGCCTACATATCCAGTATAATCCAGTGGGGACTGTCCAGTCCTGATGGGACTCTGGGTGAGTCCACATGGTTTGCAACTTTGGGAATTTACTAAATGGATTTCTCTCTGTGTGATTTGAACTCCACCAAGTGACTGTTTTTGTGGTACCATTATACAGTTTCTGTCTCAGACAACTAAGTCTTCCTACGGGGTGAGTGAATAATTTCCTTCTCTAGTTATGCAATATTGTCTAATAATTGAGGCCATTAGGACCCAGAAATTGTCAGGGTGATTCTTTTCAGCAGGGAATTCATCAGGAACTGGGTCTGTAGGTATTAATTCTCAGGTTTCCTATGGTCATTGATCTCTTATTATAGTTCCTCCACATACATAACATGAAGTGATATTGAGAGACTGGGCTACATGCTTGGCTAATTGCAAAAACAAATTTCTTGTTTTTCCTGGAACTTCTGGTACTAGCACATTTAGTTCATCATAGAAAGTTTGAAACACTGGCTCAGGAGAGTGTTTGCAAACTTTTCCTTGAACCAAGATATTTACTCGAGGATCCAGTCCGGCCCTGTCAATTCCTAAGGTCATGTGCTCCTCTTTTTTCCAGCGAGGGTCAAGGGGATTTGTTATTACTAACTCTAAGGGGTTACATTGTCCTTTAGTACAAGAAGGGCCATTTTTTTCTTTTCTGAAGGTGGACTGGATCCTTTTCTTTTCTTTTTTTTTTATCCAAGTGGCCTAAATGACACAAGACCAGTATTTACATTTATTTCCACACAGTCCTAATTTATGACAGATGTATTTATTTTCTGCCATGTAGCCTCTTTTCTAATTAAGAGAACCATACCTTATTCCTAACTTATTACTATTAATGACAGCACAGGCATCAAATTTTAAGGTGACTTGTTTGGGCACCTCTTTTTCTTCTGTTTTGGCTAACACTTTACTCGTATCATTTATGAACCCCCACCAGTCCTCAGTCTTTAATCTTATTTTAAAAACTGTAGTCATGGAAGGCTCAGATGGGTCATAACACACACATCAGGTTGGTCATTTCCTGGGCTACATACCTTGTGTAGAATAACGTTATACAAACAAGTTCTTTTTAGAGTTCCGGTACACTTACAATAACCATAAAATAATAGGACTGTAGCAGCTTTTTGTCCTACCTCAGTGACTTGATGTATACACTGGGAACAGTCCTCAGTCTGAGGAAGGTCTGTTGAAGTCCTTACTGTAAAAGTCTAAATTTTAAGGAAAATGAGTCCTGTGATGAGTTTTCTCATGCTTTGGCCGTGAGTGGACCAGTCAGCTTCCGGGTGTGACTGGAGCAGGGCTTGTCATCTTCTTCAGAGTCACTCTGCAGGGGTTGGTGAAGCTGCTCCGGTCCATGTACTGCTCACAGTCTACTGATGTTTAAGGATGGTCTCGGAGGTTGAGCCTGCTAGAATAAACTGAGTCCAACACCTCTACACAATTACATTCAACTGGGCTCTCTGATACCGGGAGCAAGGTGGTGGGGTTTAGGGTGTTGCAAACTTCAATGGTTACGTGGGGATTTTCACATAACAAGCTTTGGTACTTGGTTAATCTAGTATTTGTTAACCAATGACATCCTTTGGTATTTATTAAAGTGATCGCAGCATGGGGGGCCTTTATATTCAGGTTTTGCCTAAGGGTTAGTTTATCTGCTTCTTGTGCTAACAGGGCCATTGCTGCTAGTACCCTTAGACCTGCGGGCCAGCCTTTGGAAACCCTGTCTATTGTTTTGAGAGATAGGCCACTGGCCTTGGCCAGGCCCCACAGTCTGGGTTAAAACTCCGACACCATTTTTTCTCTTTCTGACACATGGAGTATAAAGAGTTTTGTCAGGTCAGGTAGCCTCAGGGTTGAGGCCGACATGAGTTTTTCTTTTAACTCATGAAAACCTCGTTGCTGTTGGTTGTAATAGATGTAGTTTATCTATTCTACATTTTTATTAACTGCCACCCACCAAAATATTGACTTAAATCCTGCAGTTATTTGATTTCAAGCTTTAAATTGATCTGGTATTCCTCATGGGACTCCAATTGGGTCTAAATAGACATGAGAGTCAAAAGACCCATAAGGGCCTTCTCTCGCTTTACGATGTCTTTTTTTTTTTCCTTCTGGTTGATGAAATGCCAGGGTGAAAGGGATAGCCAATTGCATTAAAGTACAAGTGCCACTCCAGTTATTCAGCAGAACGCCCAGTAAAGGTCCATCACAGTACCACCACACATCCGCTCGGGGATGAACAAGGGCTGACTGATTGATAAGCTCTTGAAAATTCTTAAGCTCATCGCATCCCTTCAGGTCTCCAAGGAATGCTAAGTTTCCTCCCTGTCATGAGAGACACGAAGTGAACTTAGTGTTGGGAGACGGAAGCTGGATGGCCCTCGGGGGCTGACCCGCAGGGTGCTGGATTTTGGGATATAGCAGAGAGAGCTTGGCATGACTTATTACTCTAGGCTGTAGAATCCTGGAAGAGAGCTACCATGCAGCCTATGCCTGGTCGACTGGAGGACCACCTTAGTGGAAAGGGGACAGTCTGGGCCTCTGGCCTGCCATGTGCACAAGCATAACAATTGCTTTTGTTTAACATGCAGATGGAATATTTGATCCATTTTAACCAGGCATTTGTATCTTGGTATCCTGTCTTAATTGCTAAAGTTTGTTTTAAGTCTTTAACTTCTATTATCCCCTAGTAAAATGAATGTATGGTTTTAGGAAATTACAAAAACCAGTTGGGGCAGTCCATCCTTGCTCTTTAGTGGTCCACAGAACACTGGACCAACTATAGCATGAAAGCTCTACATCGGGGGGCAACACTCCTGGTTGGCATTGGGATCTTTATTGGAATCTCCCTGAATTAAAAGGTCCTAGTTTACTAATGCCCAGTCTGAGGAGAGTCAGGAGGGATGGAAGTACTTTTCTGAAGTAGAGAGCTGTCTTTGACTTGTCAAGTCCTCACAGGGTATAACAAGGCAAGCATTAAAAGCAATAGTTTGAGGCAAAATTGACTTGGTCGTGTTAATAACTAGATGGTCAGCAATAGAACGAGGAAAGAAGAAAGAGTAATAGAATAGATGAAAAGAGTTAAATTTTTCTTAGCTTTAGTTTCGTAGGGTTTCCCTCTGGGACTATGGCCCACAACTCTGGAGGGGGTGGTGCTTTCTTGACTCAGGTGTGATGAGTCCATCCTTTTTTGCTGTACAAACAGTAGTCTTGGTGGTTAGCAGCACAAGGTAGGGTCCTTCCCAGGCTGGCTCGAGTTTTTCTTTCTTCTACCTTTCGATGAGAATGTGATCTTCAGGCTGGTGCTGGTTTACCGGAAATTCTAGGGGTGGTACATGTGCTAAAAGACTTTTAGTTTTTGAGAGAAAGGAAATTGGAAGATAAACTAAGTATATAATTTCTAAGAAATTGACCTTTTGTTTTAAACGTGGGGACCTTGGCAGTGGACTTTATAGTCCTTAGTGCCTTTTTACTGAGAAATTTCCTTTAGCACCTATTTTTATTAGTTTTTAGACCAAAGAAAGCTAAACACTATTTTATATTTAATAATGCTTTTTGCATGATTTTTGTACCAGATAAGCTAAATTTTATCTTTATATTAGTGTGTTATTAATGTTAAACCTAATTTTAATAAAACCTTGTAGACATATTTATCTAATTTTTAATGTTTGACTATAAGGTAAGATTTTATAGACTCTTTTTAACCTTTTATAATTTTTGCTAAAGAGCAGGTTGGTGCTTTAAGAAAAACTTGTTATGCTTTTACTTTAATGTTCAGTTCATAGAAAAACTGGATGATACTTCTTTAACTTTAGCTAATATGTTTACACACATAATTTTCTTTACAATTAACAATTTAAAATTTGCTTAAACCTTCAAAGCAATAATTTTTTTAACTTTTTAATGTAGGTAAAAATGTACATTTTTGTGCCTCCTTATAATCCTCTTACTAAAGGTATATTTTACTTTTAAATTATACATTTTTTGCATAAATTCTTTTTTTAACACACGCTTTTTATAACCTTTTTTTTTCTTTTCACGACTTTTGCAGGCAATTTTTCGACATGCCTTAACTTTCTGACTTATTACAAACAGTTCTTTCTTTAAACAACCAGTTAATTTATTTCAGGACAAGAATTTACCATATAACACTTTTTTATACAAATTCTGCCCCCCCCTTTCTTTTTCCCTTTTTTTTTTTTTTTTTTTGAAGAGGATAATCGTTCTTTTCCAAAGCGAACCCTTTTTTATGTCTGTGGACTAGACTGTCTAAGGCCACAATAATAGAAGTTACTATAATATATGTTACACTGTTAACTTTCAGCAAACTTTACTTTTGTTGAAAACCTTGTAAGTTTGGCATTTTAATTATCCTTTGCTATTAATAACGCCTTGTTTTGTCCAAATTAGAATTGATATAGATGGCTTTCTTTTTTTTTTTTTTTTTTTTTTTTAATTACCCAGGAGGAACCATCGATTGTCCTGTCCTGAAGGGAGTTCCTCTTAGGTCTGGTCAGACCTTCGTATGGTAATTAAGATTTAGATCTCCTGTTAGGAAACCTGCTGGGTTAAGGGAATTTTCAGTGGTTAATGTTAAGTCATATTTCTTTCTCTCTCTCTTTGACTTTGTCTCTCTCTTTGACTTTCCTTTTGCCTCGGTCTCTTTCCCTCTCTCTCTGCCTCTCTCTTTCTTTCTCTCTCTTTTTTCTTTCTCTCTCTCTCTCCTTGACTACCTCTTTGTTTCTTCCTCTCTGTCTCTTACTCTCTCTTTTTGCCTCTTTTCCTCTCTGTCTCTTTCTTTTCTCTCTGCTGGTCTTTCCTTGCCTCTGTCAGCCGCTTATGCTGCTGTTCTCTCAACCACTGTGTGTTTGGGGCAGGGGGTCTAAAACCAGCTGTAACCAAGTGTCTATGTACAGGATCTGGTCTGGGTGCCCTGACTTACAGGTTGCCTTGTGCCATACCTTTGAAACAGGGGACCTGTCCAGGCTTCTTTCTAATGGCCAACCTACCTCTAATGCTGCCAGTCTATCTTACACAAAGTTTTAAGTTTTTCTGGTGTCATAGTACTCCATAGTCTCCCTTAAATCCTTTTTTTTGAAAATTTTCAACATAGTTCCTAGTGGGGTGGGCTTACTTTGTGCCTCACCCATGTTTACTCGAGACAAAACACCACGCTCACACCACACACACCACAAAACAAAGAACGGGTGAAAAGGGCACACACACACTTTTGCAGTTTGCACCAAACTAAAATCAAAACTAAAATCAGAGTATCCAGAAATCCAAGCCAGGTCAAAACTAAAACCAAAGTATCAAGCAATCCAAATCAAGTCAAAAAACGAAAACCAAAGTGAGGGTACAGATACACCGTGGGTGATCAGGCCACGCTTCCACTAAAATGGAGTAGGCAAGTTCCCAAGACCAATCGTGTCATGCAATTCAAACCAAGCCAAAACCAAAACCAAAGTGCTGATAAAGGCACACCATGGGTGATCAGGCCACGCTTCCGCTCAAATGGAGTGGGCAAGTTCCCAAAACCGGTCCTGTCAAGCAATTCAAACCAAGTCAAATCCAAAACCAAAACCAAAGTGCCCATAAACACACGCCATGGGTGATCAGGCCACGCTTTCACTCAAACGGAGTGGGCAAGTTTCAAAGACTAGTCTTACCAAGTTTTAGAGGTCCAGATTCCAAGTGCCCATTCCTTCCCGGTGTTCAGCCACTGTGCTGATCCTCTACGGGGGCCTGCCACACACTGCTCTGGCGAGGTGTCCCACTGGGGCAAATGCCTACCCGGAGCGCTGTCAGGATCCGCCCCACTCGGGCTGGTCGGAGTTCCCGGCAGGGATATTCCACAGGGCAGGCTCAAGCCGCCTAAGGAGCTGCCTCAACCATCCGCCAATCACCTCGCTTCCCCTCAGGGAACCAAGAAATGTAGCAGGATGAGCGGCAGACTAAACTCCTCAGACACCGAGTTAAAGAAGGAAGGGGTTTATTGGTGGTGGTGGAGGGGGCGGGGGCATTGGCAAGACTCCTGTCTCAAGAGCTCCTCGAGTGAGCAATTCCTGTCCCTTTTAAGGGCTCACAACTCTAAGGGGGTGCGCGTGAGAGGGTTGTGATTGATTGAGCAAGCAGGGGGTACGTGACTGGGGGCTGCATGCACCGGTAATTAGATCGGAACAAAACAGGATAGGGATTTTCACAGTGCTTTTCTATACAATGTCTGTAATCTATAGATAACGTAACTGATTAGGTCAGGGATCGATCTTTAACTACCAGGCCCAGGGTGTGGCGCTGAGCTGTCTGCTTGTGGATTTCATTTCTGCCTTTTAGTTTTTACTTTTTCTTTCTTTGGAGGCAGAAATTGGGCATAAGACAATATGAGGGGTGGTCTCCTCCCTCAGCATAATATATAGACTATATAGCATATACTTAATTGATTCTTGATGACAAATGAATGAATAAATAAGAGAGGAGACAGATACATACAGAAGTAATTATGCCAGACAAAGTAAAATAAGTGGTATAATCTACGTATTGTGAGCACCAAGGGAAAGATGCAATTAACTCCCCCTTAGGTGACATTGGTCAAGAAAGGCTTCTGGTAGAAGATAACTTTTGAATTAGTACACACACAGTAGGGAGGGCACTCCAGGCTATAGTAGTAACATCACACAGGTTGTAGCAGTGTTAAGATGCGTGCCATGTTTTGGGAATGGTGAGAGTGCGGGGTGATTACAAGAGCGTGGTGATGGATGGGGCTCAAAAAGAGGAGCAATGGCAAATCACAGAATGCTCCAAATGTCCTAGTAAGATGATTGTGGACCATTGAAGGTTTTAGAATGATAAGATTCAATCTACTAACCAAGGCTTTATTAAGCATCCATTAAGTGCCTATATTGTATTGTAAGGAGGACATCCCTTTACATAATACGGTTTGGATTTGCAGATAACTGTCATTTCCTTTAGCAAGGGTTTCCTGCCCTAAGTCCATAGCACTCTATATTTTCCTTATCATAACATTTATTACAGTGTAATGTAATTGCTTGTTTAGTTTTTACTTTTCTCCACTGGGCTGAGAGCTTACTGAGGGCTGGAACAGTATCTAACCTGTTCATCATTTAATTCCAGTGCCCAGAACAGTCTCTGGCATGTACAATAGTAGGTATTCAGTGAACACATGTTGAATAAACAAATAAATGAACAAGTAAATGAGTCGTATGGTTAGTTTGATGTATCTACAAAATACAGAGGGTCTCTTTATTGAACATTTCTACTGTTAGATGGAGAGAATTTATTTATGAGATTGGGGAGTCTGTGTCTGTTAAAGATAAAAGGTCCTGAGAAAGTACACGTTTCTGTGCATCTGTGCAGTACTGGGAATTTAGTTACAAGTCACGAATTTCTATGTATTTAGTGTTAGGATTTCTCCAGGATCCTTTTTTTTTTTTTTTTTTTTTTTTGAGACAGGATCTTAGTCTGTCACCCAGGCTGGAGTGCAGTGGCACAATCATGGCTCACTGTAGCCTCAGACTCCGTCTGGGATTCTTTAAGTCACAGGGTGGGCAGAAGAGACTTTAGTGGATATGTGTTTATCTCTAAGATGGTGAGATGATGTCATGAGAACAAGATTTGCAGTCTTTCAGGAAGTTATTTTTTGAGGATAGATTTTTTTGGCAAGTTACAAGGGACAATTCAATTGGACTAATGTAACTTTGAAGTATGGTGCATCAATGCAATCGTGACCTATGCAAAGTATAGGAGCCCCATAAATATTTGTAGAACCAGTGAATATTTGTTGAATGCCTATGTTAATGTATTGTGGCAGATTGTATTTTGCAGGATGGTCCCATCCACCTATTTATTGCATCATTTTGGCCATTGGAGAGGTACAGTCTCTGTTCTTTCATCTTGAAACTGAGTGAATCTTTGTAACTGCCTTCACCAGTAAAATACAGTAGAAATGAAGCTATGTGAATTCTGGCTAGGTCAGAAAAGATGACAATAAGGCTTCTCTCTCTCTCTCTCTCTCTTCCTCTCTTTCAGAAGGATCATTTGTTGAACTCAGTCACTGTGCTGTGAAAAAAACCAACATTTCCAATGAAGAGACCACATGGAGAAACATGTAGAGAGGAACCAAGGCCCCTAGCTGATAGCCAGCATTAGCCATCAAGCATGTGAATGAATGAACCTTCAGATGATTCCTGCTCTCTGTCATTGAGTCTTCCACTTGTGACCCCAGACATGGTAGAGGAGATACAAGCCATCTTCACCGTGCCTGTTTGGATTCCTGAGTCACAGAAGTTGTGAAAGATAAGTGATTATTGTTGCTTTAAGTCACTATGTTTTCTGGTAATTTGTTACTCAGTGATAGATAATGAATACACTTGTACTTGGTAGACTGGAGCAGTGACTTGTAATGTATATATTTTTAAATCATAGATTCATTAGAAAATTTGATGAAAACTGAAGTGACCTCCATGACCCCCACATTCTGGTGTTCATACCCATGTATAATCTCCTTCTCTTAGGTGTGGGCAGGACATTTGGCTTGCTTATAACCAATAGAATATGGCAAAGGCTTTCAGCTGTCACTTCAGTGATTATGTTAGCTTATATAAGACTTTCTCTTGCTAGCAGACTCACTCTAGGGTCTTGCTTTCCTGGTTTGTTTTGATGAACCAAGCTGCCATGAATCTTACAACCACAAGGAAATGAATTCTGCCAACACCCAGAGTAAACTTGTAAGCAGACCCCAGTTGAGCCTGAAGATGAGAACAGAGGCCTAGCTCACACCTTGATGGCAACGTCACAGAGAACATTGCTAAGCCATGCATAGACTTACTGACCCACATCAACCAACTGTGAGATAATAAATGTATGTGTTGTTTTAAGCCATTACATTCATGCTAATTTGTTATACAGCATAGAAAACTAACACAAAAGTGATGGATCCTCTCCAAGAAAAATGTAGAGACTTACATATACCTAGAAATCTTATGCAATATTTTTGGATGTTGATGGACCCCTGATTTCCATGAATGGTGCCTAGTTTAAGAACCACTGCTCTAGAATGTTTGTCCTGCAGTAACATGCAGAAGAGTGCAATGCCTAGAAAATTTCCTTTGTGATGTTTTGTATTAAATATTTTATTTACCTGCTTAATTGTTCAATATCTTATCACTGAATATTTTCCACTTGAAAATTGAATTTCTCTTCTGCATCTTTGGAGGTAGATCATTGGAAGAGCATCATATTATTTTTCCAGTCATAGAAGTAATCCACTCTCAGTCACTTTCCCCACCCCCGACTCCTCTCTTTCAGGAGAAAAAACTAGGTGGAAGATCAGCAGACATCAGTAAACAGTAGACAAACAGGAACAGTAGATAGAGTGAGGCTAGTGAGTTAATTATTGCATGGATACTAATGAATACAATTCAGTAAATGGTTTACATTTTTTTCTATTTTTCTTTGGAAAGTTAAACTTAAGATACAACAGTTATTTCTTTTGATCATAATTGAAATGCAATGCAAATGAAAATCTTTCTTCCAACCTCACTGTTAAAGCAAGTGTTTTCTTTACTGTCCTTTTTCATTAACAATTGCTGTGCTCTAATAAAATTAGAGGATATAGAAAATAATACTTATTATGAATTCTTTAACACTGGCATGCAAACATCCTCATTAAAGCCAGTGATCTATGTTTTGTTGCTTGGATAAATGTCTGTATTCTTGTCTTTTATCCTTACAATCCATTTCTTTGCTGAAGAAGCACAATAAAGCTCTGACAGCGTCAACTCCCATTTTTTATGATACTTAAAGGAAGGACACATTTCTCTCTAAGGGCCAAATGGGATTGTAATGGGAGCTCCAAAGTAGATAGAGGCATAGTACATAATGACTTTCTGCCTTCACATACCCTTCATTTATTTTGTGAACATTAACTCAGGGAAGGTGACAAGCAAGTATCTATGTGGCTCCCTGGAACCAGCTTCCGCACTAGGAATATCTGACTTGTGGAGATATCCATGTCTGCCCCACACAGAGGGAAGGCAACTTGCATCTCAGCAAAGTGTGGATGGCATAGAAGAGTTCACTTGCTTGCTTGGTAAATGACAGTGACACAAGTCGCATGCAGGCATGCCAACTGACTTAATCTTTCTCTACCTTCCCAATCACAATTTGGCTTTGCCTATTTATTTTTGTAGATACCATTAAAAGGAATACCATAGCTGATGTTATATCAGACCCAATTACCCTAGTGAACTGCTTCTATTTTTTTTTTCTTTCATGCTGTGGCATTTCCTTTTCCCTGAAAACACTCTTTCACTCAGTCTAGCAATTAACTGCTTGAACAGTATAATAAGGAAGCAATTAAGAGGTGACAGAGAAAAATTAACACTCCATTTCACATTAAAGACTAAGTGAGTATCCTTGCCATTGTGAGTTAAATGTGTCTTTGAAAACCTGTAGTTTGGATGTATTTTCCTTTTGAATAAGGAGCCCAGCTCCATGTTTTTTGTCTAGCATCCCAATCTGAAAATGGATGATAACTAATTGGGTGCTGTCTGCTTAAACAGGCTATATTAATTGCAGTTTGTTCTCCTGTAAGTGTCAAGGAAAACAAAATCTTTGTAATGTGTAGGCATAATGTACGGCTGCCTTCATTTGAATATTCAGGCCATGTCCTAGTGCAAATAAAGCAAACTCCTAGATGCAATGTTGCCATGGCAGGCAACATTTGCATAATAAATAACAGCTATCATGAGACTTTCTTTATGAAGTTCTCTGTTGTGTTGTCAGCTGTAAGGACCTCTACTAAAGCAGCCAATATTGAGGAAGTAGAGTGTGTTTTGCTTGCAAATGCAACACCCCAACCCAAGTCACTGTCAAGAATACATTATTTTAGTGTTGCTGGCTAAATGGGATGGATTGTGTTAAGTACGTACATGGAATACATGGTGAACTATATCAACACACATCCACAGGATGATAAGAATATGACTTAACCCCAAGACATTTGGTTGGATTAAGTCAGGAACATATCAGTAGCTTACTCTGTGCCACGGTCTTTCAGCACAATAGTGGTATGTGCGATCTCATCCTCTGTCACTTAAGCCTGGGTCAAACGAGTTAGAAAATTGCTCTTATTTCTGGCTGTAGGGATTGGAATCTCATTTATAGTGGAGGTGGTTTTCAAAAGCTTTATCCTGTGAGGTTTATTCTCACAGTATCTTAAGGCTACTAGAACTTTTCTGATGATTATTTGGAGGCTTTCTTGAGGGCACTAGGTGAATTTACTTTTAGTTAGTATTAGCACAGGAGACTGGCAAAAAAGTCAGGTTATTTTCACATTGACTGTTATTTTTTTCTTTCCTTTCCCACTTTCAGAAACCCTTCTTCACTGTGTATTCTCTGGGTCTCAGAAGGATGGAAGTTTAATTGTGTGTAGGTGTGTGTGTGTATGATTCCCAATCTTTAACTGCCGTTCATGGAATGAGATTAATAAGAGCCTTGACTTGCATGAATTTACACATCCTACATATTTCTTTGGCCCAGATGAGATGCTATAGTTTTATTCCTGATGGGGTTAAGAACATCCTCCCCAAAATATGACATCTTGGCATTTTGAATATTTTAAGCTGAAGGAATTTGAGAAATGGCAGGTGCAATTAGGACTCTAACCTTCCCCTGAAGTAGGTCAGAAGACCCTCACGTGATGAGTGCCCTTCTTATACCCGGAGGAAAGGAACATATTTTTCTCCCAAGACAGAGGGAAACAGAAGAATTTGCATGAACAGGCCTTGTTAAGTTTTCCTAAGTTTAGTACTCTTAGCTCATACGTCTTTCTGTTGGATCACATTTTTCCATGACTCTATCTATACTCTTCATCAAACCCAGCATAAAAATGCTCAAGTTTAACTTTTTCCTTAGGTCTTCATTTCCTTACAAAAGTTCTTAATTAGGTAAAACTTATATTAAACATAATTGTGTGCCTTTCTCTTGTTACTCAGTCTTTTGTTACAGAGACCCAGCCAAGAACCAAAAAGAATGGGATTGGATTTTTCTTCCCCTACATTCCCATGGAAAGAAATCACAGCCACCACCATCACTTTTGCTACTACTTATTGTGCACCTACTAGGCACCTGACACTGTGTTTAAATGATTTTGTGTACCTTATCTCATTTACCTTTACAATTCTCATAGTTTTTATTTTAAGCCTGAGAAAACTGAGGTTCAAGGTCCTTCAGTAACTTAGTAAGGGTTGGAAAGCTTGGCGGAGCCAGGATTTGAATGTTGTGCTATTTCACTGCAAATCTTGTGCTCTTTTTCACCACACTTAGTGCCCATGCCCCAAGGTAGGATTTTAAGAACCGAGCATTAATGAAACTGTCTTTAAACAATGCTATTTTAATGACTGCAAGAAGCACCGTACTTTTTTTTCGCTCAAGCCAGTGAAAACAGCAATATTCATGACTATAAAAGAAAGGTGCAACAAATCTGGAGCTGATTCTCACCTCTTTATAGCCTGACTTATGAGGGCAAATAAGTTAGAAAGAACCCTGCTCTAGATGGAGGCATAATAGGTTGTCTTTTATTTCCTCCAGAAAAGAGAAAAAAACAACAGCAAAACTTCAACAACTCATTTTCAACTTTTAAGAGCTCAGAAAGGTAGTCTAAGCTATTAACGATTATTTATTATCTTTTAAAAAACATTTTATCACCTTAAAATTTCCTTGCTCATATGAGAACTTGCTGTTCAGGTGTCTTTATAGAGCAATTTCTTTCGCCAAGTTAGACGTCTTAAAATAATGACTATAATGGAAACTGGCCGTGAATTGGCTACAGCATTAGCTAAAGATCACCATTAGAATATGCTGTATTATAGAAAATAAGCACTTGGGCACTTCAGCTTTTAAAATTAAATCCTTAAAAGCAAGGTGTCTGTGGCAAATGCAGTAATAATAATAATTGTGGAGAGAGTGCTGAAAATGGCAAAAGTGACCAAGCGTTTGGAGAACCTGAAAAGGTTATGTAGTTAAGATCTGTCCATCTTCCAGAAGGATTTAGGTATGAAAAATAATTTCCTGCAGCTTAGTTTTCTTTACCTTCTTTGTAGTTCTCATTATTTCTGATCTGCTGTCTTGTAAACCATGGGTTGGGAGGCAAGTTTTACTTCTTTTTGATATTTCTGTTAAATGAACGTGTCCTTCAAGTTACATCATTGCCTATTAATCAAGTCATTCTTGGATTATTCGAGTTTCTCTACTCTGCCCATTGATGGAGTTATATTACCAAAGAGCCTGACTATTCTTTTACTCTTGAAAGTAAATCTTTGCAAAAATAAAATCACTATTCTTTTTTCATTGCTCTGACAACAGGTCAGTTTTTTTGTTTGTTTTTTTTTTTTTTTTTTTTTTGGTGTGAAGCAGTAACAAATTCACTTAATTATTAGTATGTACCTGTGCTCTTTTACCGTTAGTGGACTGCGAAGCATTTTCTCAAGTCTACATAATGCCTACATTCTGGGCTCTCTCACAACCACGTCTCAATAAATTCTTCAAAAAAGTAATTACAGTAGTACTCATTTGGTACCACTGCTACCTTATAAGGAACTTGCACAGAGAAGTTCTTCATCTGTTCACCAAGAGGATAAGTGGAAATAGGGATGATGAAAGAGAAAGCTTATGTAACATATTTCAAGTAACCTCGCTCATGTCAGAGACCCAAGTGCTGTGTGTATATGGATCTTTAAAAGTATGTACATAATTACTTTCCTTCAGCAAGCATGGGAATTGTGCAAAATTTTCAAAGGAGAGAAAGGCCAGGATTCTGTGACAAGGTTGCCTCCATGAATTGCAAAAGATGGGAGCTGATGGGACATGACTCTTTGTGTATTCTAATGCTCTCTAAATGGGAGAGACTTTCTTTTTGGTATTTGTTCCTGTTTACTCTCCAATCTGCTGCTCATGGCAATACAGACAGCTCCCGAGTCTCTCAGTCCTTTTCACCTTCTCTGCCTGACTCTGGAGATACCGGGCTTTCTAAAGTTCATCACATCCATCACCCCAGAAAAAGAAACAATAGGTTCTCCAAGAAATTCTGTCCACCAGCATCTCTAAATGTTTCTTAATTTGTCAAAAACATTGCAGCCAATGCACTAAGGCAATCATTTACCAAGGCATTTTCTGCTAAACAGGTCCATTGCTGCTACCTAAGACATAAAAACAGAGTTCCCAAACATTTCCGGAATGAAGTTCTCTTTTTAGAAATGTCAGGTGATCTGGAGATCGATAAAGTACAAAACAACTAAACACAACCATAAATCAAGAGTGTTTTTAGCTGGAATTTTGTTTTATGACTTGCAAAGGGATAGACATTGATTTGAGAAATGAAAAACGTGACAAATAGCGATGCATATGTCTGTGAGACACATTATATATATGTCTGCATATTAACGCATGATGAGTATTTCTTCCAAAGTCCCAGGTTCTTAGACTCAGGATCATTAGATTAAAGGAGTTTTCCTCTTTAGTAGAGAACTGGGAGGCGCTCTTATCCTTTTGTTCTCCTGAATGCCACTCACCTCTAGTGGTCAATATCCCTTGTATCTCTACAGCCGTTTACAGAAAAAAAAACTGTACTTCAGGGCATGGTGACCGTTGTCAAACCCAAATATAATATAGATGGATACATTTGTAATTTATCAATCTGTGATATTACAGTCCAATTTTCTATGGCTGGATTTAAAAAAAATTGACTTCTCGATTTCTATTTTCCTCAGCTATGAGTAGAAAGAAGAAGTCAGATCCTTTCTACTGACTTTCTCCATAGTCATCTACCTGCCTTACTTACTTAACCCACCTCCCTCTGTACCCTGCATCCCGCACCCATGCTGATAACTTTCTTTCCTAAATCCCACACTCTTTAGCTTGTGCCCAGCCTGTGACGAGTTCCATGACCTTTTTTACCCCATGACTTTCCAGACAGAGCTTAATCCTTTCAGACACTCCTCTTTCTTAATCAGATACCTTAAAAAGTGCCTCTCGGCTGGGTGTGGTGGCTCACGCTTGTAATCCCAGCACTTTGGGAGGCTGAGGCGGGTGGATCACTTGAGGTCGGGAGTTCGAGACCAGCCTGACCAACGTGGAGAAACCCCGTCTCTACTAAAAATACAAAATTAGCTGGGTGTGGTGGCACCTGCCTGTAATCCCAGCTACTCGGGAGGCTGAGGCAGGAGAATCGCTTGAACCTGGGAGGTGGAGGTTGCAGTGATGTGAGATTGCGCCACTGTACTCCAGCCTGGGCAACAAGAGTGAAACTCTGTCAAAAAAAAAAAAAAAAGGAAGAAAGAAAGTGCCTCTCACTCATTGTACTGGAAACACCTCTGTTCAGTCCCCGTGGGATGAGGGTGAGAGGGCAATATAAGGCAGAGGAAAAAGCCTTCATACTTCTACCATAGAGCCATCTTTCTAACCCTCAGATGTCTTCTTCCCCTTTGTTCTCTTTCCTGCCACTCAAATTCTATCTCATTAAAGATGAATGTTTCCATGTGCCCACATTTACATATAACATCTATAAGACAACTTTCGTTGTCTACTAGAAAAATGGAGGATAATTACTTTGCACATATAATTGAAAATCGGGGTTGTTCATCACACACATGAAAACCTCAATCAATTATTTGTAATTTGTCTTTGGTCCTCACATCATCACCTTGCTGAAGCCCTGCACTGAATGTGAACATCACTTACCTTGTCAAATAACTTTCTGGTGATGTTTTTGTATTCATTACGTAATCACTGGGACCAGTATAGAATATTTAGCTCTCTAATTCTGATGCTTCCAGTAAAGCCTCATAGGGAGCTAAAGCAGAATTAAAAACACAAGTAGTAAAGACCTCAGATACGAAAGGCAAAAAGCCAAGGGGAAAACCAGAGTTAACTGGCCTCTGTGCCCTTACTGAATCCTATGTTGTGTTATCACAGAGCTTGAGAATATCTTCGCATTTTAGAGCTGGGTGAAACTGAGATCATATAGTCTCACATTCTAATTTTGCAAGTGGAGAAACTGAGGCCTGGAGAGAGAAAACTCACCTCAAGTCATATGCTAGTCAGTGGCAAAAGGAGGATGCAATTGCCAGATATCAGTCTCTGGACTGTAAGGATGTAGGGGCCTTTTCCCTACTGTCATGAAAATGCAGGAAACAAGGTACTAAATATAGCTAAAAATTAACACTAGAGATGTGGGTAAAATTACACAATTAATTTCAACACTCTTACTGTCCCAACACAGCAAAAATAAAGAACACAGAAGGAAAAAATATACATAGCAGATTTGTTACTTACAGTCACTAATACTTGCTTCTATGCAAAAGTGTTTCTTTAGATTTGTAACCCCAGATCTAATCCAGAAGCACAGCATGTGTCAGTTTGCACTGCGTCATGTGACATAAAGCTTCTTAATATAACCTGAGCCAGAGTGACATTTCTATTGCTCTGTACTGCAGTAGAAAGAAATAACGATTCTTTCTCAAGTGGGTAATTATCTCTGTCAGTTGATATTGTTTTGCTATTTGCAGGTAGAAATGGAAAGTAGGTATGTTCTTGAGAGTGCATCTTTAAGACAAATACCAAGATAAGAAACTTGTGGGAAATCTATTTGATAGGGTCACAGGAGTTCAGGCAACGTAAATGAAAGAAAATATTATGTTTAACGAAAGATATAGGTTTACATTGAGAAGCAGTCTGATTGGATGGCAAAGAACAAAAAACTTATATAGGAAACAACCTTAATAAAGTGAGATTGTAATTGCAAGCTAAGAAGAGCTAGTTGAAAGTAAAGGGCAAATTTCTAAGCCTTCCTTATAAAGATATACATAAGGAAGTTACTGGAACATAGAAAGATAAATGGCTTGACAGGAAAAAAAGTCATTAATATTAATATCACACACTTACTTATAGTGTAAACATTACTTTAAGCACTTTATGTGTCTTAAGTCTTTTATTCATCACAACTACAGTATGAGGAAGTTACCTTTTTTTTTTTTTTTTTTCTTGAGACGGAGTCTTGCTCTGTCGCACAGGCTGGAGTGCTGCAGTGGCGTAATCTCGGCTCACTGCAACCTCCGCCTCCCGGGTTCAAGCGATTCTCCTGCCTCAGCCTCCTGAGTAACTGGGATTACAGGCATGTGCCACCATGCTCAGCTAATTTTTTGTATTTTTAGTAGAGACAGAGTTTCAGTGTTAGCCAGGATGGTCTCGATCTCCTGACCTCGTGATCTGCTCGCCTCGGCCTCCCAAAGTGCTGGGATTACAGGCGTGAGCCACCACGCCGGGCCAAGGCAGCTACTATTATACTAATTTTACAGATGAGGAAGCTGAAGCCTGAGAGGTTAGGCTTCTTAGTTTGCAGGGCTGCTGTAACAAAGTACCACAAACTGGGTGGGCTACATAATGGGAATTTATTGCCTCACAGTCTTTCAGTCTAAAAGTCTGTGATCAAGGGACTGGCAGAGTAGGTTTCTCCACAAAATTATGAGGAAAGGATCTGTTTCAAGCCTGTATCCTTGGCTTGCAGATAGCCATCTTTTTTCTATATCTCTTCACATTGTCTTCCTTCCATGCATGTCTGTCTCTGTCCCTAAATTTCTCCTTTTTATGAGGATATCAGTCATATTGGATTAGAGCTCACTATAACTTTAACCTGATTATCTCTGTAAATATCCCAACTCCAAATAAAGTCACACTTCAAGGTACTGGGAGTTAGGATTTCAAAATATGAATTGGGAAGTGGGTGCAACTCAACCCATAACACTGAGTCATGGGTCTAAAGTCACTAGTAAGAGGAGAAGCTGCAATTTGAAACCAGGCAGTCTGCTCCAAACCAGTACTTTACAGCATCACTCAATTTTGACATCAATATCAATATCAGTTTTATGCCAAATGGAAAAAAAATCTTGAGAAATCTGTGAGGTCCGATGATGTAAACATGTTTCCTTTTAATCCACAAGTGACTTAAGTAAGATTGAAACAAGGCAATGGTCATGCCTAGAACAATACCTGATGAAAATGATCACCTGGGAGTCAAGAGACTGACTTTGCTTCCCTGATTGATCTCCCATTATCTAGTACACAAAGTTGTCGTTCTAAACATAATAATTGCCTCACCCTGAACACTTTTACCAGCACGTTTCCGTTTTTTCCTAGCCCATTTGTGATGCTGTAACAAAATACTCCAGACTGGGCAATTTATGAACAATAGAAATGTATTCTTTCCCAGATCTAGAGTCTGGAAAGTCCAAGATCAAGGGGCCAACAGGTTTGTTGTCTGATGAGGACCCCATCTCTGCTTCTAAGATGACGACTTGAACACTGCATCCTCAAATGCTGTGTTCTCACATGGCAGAAGGAATAGAAAGGCAAGAGGGGACAAATGCTGTGACTTCACATAGCAGAAAAGCAGAAGGGCAAAATAGGACTAGTTAGTTCCCTGTAGCCCTTTTATAAGGTCACTAAACCTATTCATGAGGGCTCTGCCGTCATGACTAAATTACCTCATAAAGGCTCCACTTTTTAATACTATGACATTGGGGTTTAAGGTTCAACATGTAAATTTTGGAGGGATGCATACATTCAAACCACAGCACACCTCTAGGTTTTTACCTCTGCTGTTCTTTCTATTTTGAACGCTTTCAACATCCACTGGTGAACTTTTTGGATCCTTTGGAGCCTATCTCAAACCTCATTTATCTCTTGGGATTCCCAACCATATGTGATCCTTCCTTTTGAACTCAGAAAGCTATCGTAGCACTTCATATCATATAATGCTTCTTAAGACACTTACTTTTATGAACTGAATGTTCATGTCTCCCTAAAATTCATATGTTGAAATCCTACAACATGATGGTGTCTAGAAGTGGGGCCTTTGAGAGATATTAGGTAGTGAGGATGAAGCCCTCATGAATGAGATTGTAAGAAGAGATATGGGAGCTTGTTGTCACTCTTTGCTTTCCACCATGTGAGGACACAGCAAGAAGATAGTCAAATATGAACTTGGAAGGCTCTCACCTGACACCAAATCTGCCAGGACCTTGATCTTGGACTCCTCAGCCTCCAGAACTGTGAGAAATAAATATTGATGTTTTAGCCACCCAGTCTATGGTATTTTTGTTATAGCAGCCTGAGCTGAATAAGACACTTAACATATCTGTGCATCTTAACCTTTTAATCTTGCCTTCTTTCCATCCACACATTCCTACCATAACACCTTTCATCACCCCTGGTGATTCTGATGTGAAGATGAAAGGTCTGTGCCCCTCTAAACAGTATGTTAAAATTGTCATGTATAAATGACACTGGAAGGGTAAACAGTGTCATTTCAAAGTCCTTATCCTAAACTAAATATCCCTCATTATCATGTGGCTTGATTATTTCAAATAGTGCACATTATAAACTTGAAATATTTTCTTTGTAACAATAACAAATGGCATCAGCAATGAACTCCTTCATTCCAAATATCCTAAAAGCCTTTCTTGGGAGGAGGATATCTTCTGGTTGATAAGCCCTGTAAACTTTGAATTATCTCTTCACTTGATTTATTCACCATCAGTCTTGGAGCTCCTTGAGAGAATAATATTGCCCCCCCCCCCTTTTTTTTAAGCATTTATGTCATTTACAGTTACCAGCATAGGGCCTTGCACATAATAAGTGTTGAAGAAATGTTGGTTGAACATTTGACACATCATCCTTAGATTTCCTGATGAGGAGCTATAATTTTTATAGTTCCTCATCAAGAAATCTAAGGATGGTATGTCAAAAAATCCCTAATGTATTATTGCCTATAAATAGAATGGTTTAAATTCGCAGTGGCATGCATTGACACTTCCCTGAGGCAAAACTTACAACTCCACATGTTCACACTTGCTTAAATAACTGAGGTTAAAAACTGAATGAAGCTACTCTGGAGGGTGAGGCAGGAGAAAAGCTTGAACCTGGGAGGCGGAGGTTGCAGTGAGCTGAGATCACTCCATTGCACTCCAGCCTGGGTGACAGAGCAAGGCGCCATCTCAAAAACAAACAAACGAACAAACAAAACAAAAGAAACTGGAACAAGGCATGAACCAAAATAACAACTTGTGTTTGAATTCGTGAGTCAGGTCTAGCCTAGTCATTTAAGTCATATATTGCAATGTCTTCCAGAGGAATGGTCAGGACTGGCTGTGTTTAACTACAAGTACATGGAACATGGTCAAACCAATACATTCATCTGTTGATTGAGTCAATGGTTGATTGATTCTTAGGCAGCTGTCAGTATGTCGGGGATAAAGGTGGGGTTATGGGAGGACTATTAGAGTGACCTGTGGAGCATTGCAAGTTAAACCCACATCCAGACGTGTTCTGCTCCTTGAGAGCATGCCATACTGCAGGATGAGAATGCCCTAGAGAAGTATATCAGAATTTTGAGAGCAGGAGCTAGGGTTTCATAGCCCAGATGAAAAGGTTGAAAAAGTTTCCCATGGATTCTGATACCATCCTCACTGCATGCTTCCTATTGAGGACCACTGTTGTAAGACAAGCTGAGGAGTGACTGCTGTACCAATGGATTGTTTGCCCAGACTCTACAAGGATTAGGCTGTTGTTTGTTTTGGCCCACCCATACATATCATCTGGGCCACAAACAGGGGAGCTGCATATGTTTGTGCCAGTACTCACTGCACAAGGGCTCCAAGTGAAGGTGGTGAATGGGGGCTGAAATTTAGTCCATGCTCTACACTGTTTATTCTACATTGTGTCTAGATCTCTATATCTTTAGACCGAATGGTGGTCTAACTCACTTCCAAGAGGAAGTATTTAGGTTCTGGTGTTTGTTTGTTTGTTTATTCATTCATAATTTTTATATCTCTAGAGGTTGTGTGAAGTCCAAATACTTTTTTTCATAGCATCTTGAAATTCCTAATAAAGAGCATATTTGCAGTGAATCAGAATGTTCATTTAATTATATATCAGACTCTGTATTGAATATTGAGGGTAAGATGCAGTCCCAGCTCTCAAGGAACTTCTAAACCAATGAAGAAAGCAGAGAAATAATCACACCACAGTAGGAAGTGTAACAAGTGCCAAGACAAAGAGCTAACATGGAGGTTTTGAGAGCATCAGGGAAGAGCCCCAACCCTGTCTGTTTCTGGTGTGTATGGCATGCATATATGCATGCTGGGGAAAGGACTGTGAGGCTTCCCTGATGGAAGGGGAGGATTGAGTTGAGTCTTGAAGGAGGAGGAGGAGTTCAAGTAACCCTTCAAATATAAAAGTAAGGTGGAGAGGAGCCTTCCAAGCCGGAGAGATCTACAATTGGCCTTCCATATCCATGGGTATGAGTACTTCAACCATGGATCAAAAATACTTGAAGCTGACACGGTGCCTTGCACCTGTAGTCCCAACTACTTAGAGGCTGAAGAGAGAGGATCACTTGAGTTTGAGGCTGCAGTGACCTATGATTGTGCCACTGTACTCCAGCCAAGGCAATAGAGAGAGATCCTGTATCTAAAAAAGTATATTTATATATGTACATATATATTAAAAATAACAATACAACAATAAAATACAACTAAAAATATAGCTTAAAGCATTCACATTGTACTAGACATAAGTAATCTAGAAATGATTTATGTATATGGGAGGTAATGTATAGGTTATATACAAATACTACACCATTTTATATAAGGTACTTGAGCATTTGTGGATTTTGGTATCTGAGGAGGGGTCCTAGAACCAATCGCCCACAAATACCAAGGGATGAATATATCTGAAAACAGAAAGACCTTACAGAATCTAAAGAGTGTATGTGTGTGCATGTGCATGCATATGTGTGTGCACTGGAAGGGAGTTGTTGGGGATTGATGATGAGAGTCAAACTTGAAGAGGTTTGTGAGGGTATGAAGGGATAGGGAACTACAGCAGGGTTACAAGCAGGGGGAAGAGGGAACTTTGCTACTGCTTCTCTGTGGGTGGTGGATTAGAGAGAAAAGTCTGAAGGTAAGGAGATGGGTTAGAGGGTTGTAAGAGTAATCCAGGTGACAGCCAATGAAAGCTTCCATTAGAGCAGGGGTCAGCAAACTCCAGCCCGTGGGCTAAATCTGGCCCACCATCTGATTTTGTAAATAAGGTTTGATTGGAACACAGCCATTCCCATTCATTTATGCATTATCAGTGGTAGCTTTTGCTTTACAACAGCAGAGTTGAGTAGTTGTCACAGAGACCATATGGCCCACATAATCTAAAATATTTACTACCTGGGGCTTTACAGGAAAAATCGGCCAACCTCTAAAACAGAGCAATTATTAGGAATAAAGTGAAGTAGATGATTCTAGGCATATAACAGATGGACTATTTTCCTTGTATTTATTTACTTCTTATTTATTAAAATTTTCAAATGCAGAAAAAGAGCGAGAATAGTATAGTGAGTATCCATCATCTAAATGTATCATTCATTTATATTTTTCTATATATGCATCATCTATTTTTCCCTGAGGGACATAATATACATTACAGATATTTAACCCATAAATACTTCCATATGAATCTCTAAAAATATTTAAGAGTATTTACTCATATAATAATAATCTACCTTATACATCTAACAAAATTAATATTAATTTTCTGATATCATTTAATAATCACCAATTTTCAATTTTCTGAGTTCCATAAATGCTTTTTCTAGCTTGTTTGCTTAAACCAGGTTGAGAGTCTAATTTATTAAGAAAAATAGGCCAAGTGCAGTGGTTCACACCTGTAATCCCAGCTCTTTGGGAGGCTGGGGGCATGGATCACGAGATTAGGAGTTCGAGACCAGCTTGGCCAGCACAATGAAATCCTGTCTCTACTAAAAAAATACAAAAATTTAGATGAGCATGGTGGCACGCACCTGTAATATCAGCTACTCTGGAGGCTGAGGTAGGAGAATTGCTTGAACCCGGGAGGTGGCAGTTGCAGTGAGCCGAGATTGCACCACTGCACTCCAGCCAGGGCAACAGAGCAAAACTCTCTCTCTATATATAGAAATATATATATTTCTATATGAAATATATATATATATACACACACACATATAGAAAAAATATATATGTGTGTGTGTATATAGATATACATGAAGGAAAGCAAACCTTTATAGAACTTTTATTAATTTTCTTATGTGAGACTCATGATGCAAATGGGTTTCAAGAACTAGCTCCTTGAAAACACGTATCAACCTTGAGAAATATATATTAATATCTTTTCCATTTTACAGACATAAACTTCAGTACTCAGATAAGTTTCTTTCTTTAAATTACATGGCTGGTAAATAGCAGAGCCTAGATTTGCACCCAGGGTTGTCTTTTCCTAAGTACTATGCATTATACCGTATGCTTAAAAAAAACTTTGTGCCTAATTGTGAGTTGTGAAGGAGAGAGTAGAAATTAAAGATGAAGTCCACAGTTTTGGATTAGAGACTCAACAAAAGAGGTAATTCAGAAAAAAAGAGCAGTTTTGAGGGCCAATGATGGGTTCAGTTTTGAAACATTTGAGTTTGAAGTGCAGATGTGATATTAATATAAGTTTTAGAAGGAGCTCTTAGGGGCAGGATGAGAACAAATTGTAAGACAGCAAAGACGGAAGTAAGGAGACTAGCTAGGAGGCCACTACTGTGCTCATAATGACAAATGGTGGCCTCTGGACTAGTAGGGTAGAGTTGGAGAGAAATGGATGGCATCTGCATGGCACTGTAGTTCCATTTGCTTAGATGGGGAACACTGGGAGAAGAAAATCAAGACAAAGTGAGAGTGAGCAGGGTGTGAAGCATGAAGCAGAGGGTGGTGAAAGAAGAGGCTGGGGAAATTGCAATAGCAGTCATGAGTTTAGACTTTGTTATAAGGACAGTCGGAAGGTATTGACAGGTTTTAAGGAAGGATTTATGGTTTTACAGATTCACCCCGACTTCTATACGAAAAGCTGATAAGACAGGGCGGGAGTGGAGGCAGATAGACCATTTAAATAATAGTTGCAGTGCTCCAAGTGAGAAAAGACAAGGCCCTGAACTAGAGCAATGCCAGAGCATGTGGAGAGGAGGGAACAGTTACAAGAGGTGTTAAGGCGTTATAAACAAAAGGGGCCATGAAAGAGGACTGTGGCAGTTGAACAAAATGGCCACAATTCTTGGACACTTCTCTCATTGATAGGTGGGATCCTCTCCTTAAATCTAGGCGTGCTTGTGGCTACTTTGATCCATACAGTATGACAGAGGTGATACTAGGTAACTTCTGAGACTTGATCATAAAAGACCAAACCGTTCTATCTTGTTCTCTGAAGCACTTGCTCTTGGAGTGCTGTGCTGCCATGTAAAAAGACAGACTACCCTGAGACCAATATGCTGAAGAGGACTCAGGTAGCCTTTCTTAGGGATAGCCCCAGCTGAACCTATCCTACAGCCATTTCAACCCAGGCTTAAGACATGTGAGTGATGAAGCCATCTTGGAAGTGAACCCTCTGGCCCTCAGGGGTTGTAGCCCCCAGCTGTTCATGTTACCCCTCCAGTCAGTTGAATCAAGGAGCTGAGCCTCCAGCCTCATGAAGTAGAGAAGAGATGACCCTGCTGTGTCTGTTCCAAATTCTGGATGCACAGAATCCATGACCATAAGAAAATGGTTGCTGTTTAATGCCACTAAATCATGAGATTGTTAGCAGCACAGCTATCAATAATTAGAACATAGCTGAATATAAGATATATAAGATATGGTCTTTGCCTCCTAAGAGTTTATAATCTAAGGGGGGACATGAGAAAAATACACACACAAAAAATCTTAGAAACATGTTAATGTTTGCATAAGGCATGTGCGATAAAAATGCTGGGCAAAAGCAATTAAGAATAATAATGGTTAAATTTATGTTAGTGTTCTGTGGGTATTTTATATATTAAATGAATAAGGTCTCATGCATTTACTCCTCAAAATAGGCCTATGAGACATAGCCACTTATTGAGCCTGTTTTCAGATAAGAAAAGCTAAGCCTGATAGAGAGGATAAGTAACTTACCTTACTTAACAACTTGCACACATATACTTGGCTTCCAGAGATTTTTTCTTATAGTAACTCGAAGGCCTGTCACTATTTTTAGCCATGGGATATTAGTCATTGGCTAACAGGGGAAACTGAGAACATGTGTTCATAGCCCATCCTATCTCCTATAGAAAAGTTTGGATTGGTCTTTGACTGACAGGGTATTATGGAAAAATTCAATCTTCAATGTGATTTCATTAATTATACCAAGTCACGCAAATTCTTTCTTTCTTCTTTTATGTTGCATGGATTGCCTCTTCACATTTCTTGTCTGTCTTTAGTTAAAACTCCGTATTTTCTTTCAGAACAAACTTCATCTGGTGGCCCTCAGATTCTGCACTGATGCAGAAAACGAATGGAGGGTTTTCCTGAGACCAGAATCCTGCAGCTACAAAGCAGCAGCAGCAGCATCTTGTGGATCCTAAAGTGAAAGGCACTTTGAGATTATTCCATGCATCTCCTCTTGCTGGATTCTGTCCACTAACCTGCCTTTCTAGAACACTGGTCCCTGATCTTGAAATTGATTCTTATTCTTGGCCTAAAAATACTGCTCAACCTGAGCAGACTCATTACTTTATGGCCGTTGCTGCTCAACAATCTTTTACTTTATTGAATTGGATGTCCTAGGACACTCCTGCCAGTAACCATTTTAAACTCTCCTGCTGTCTCACACGTGTAATTCCACCCCTCATCTCCTTCTGTATGATGACACGACCTTCCTCTTTCACCACTTCAATATGTCTCTCCACCTCCCTGGCCTCTCTTTGCTTCCCACTCATCTCAGAGGAAGACGTGATTCTGCTCTCAGAGGTTCCCTATCCCCCTGGTGCTCCTAAAGCACTTGTGTTTCACCACTTACAAAATCATGCTTCTCCAGTGACCTCCTTTGTCAGCTACCTTCAGTCCCTCCTGAAAAAAGAAAGAACAGGTCTCCTCTTTTTTTTTTTTTCCAGCCCCCTGCCCCAAACCCAGGTCTTCTCTTTTTTGAAGAAGACAAACAAATCACATTTTCCTTTGATCCCACTCCCCAAGTTAGTCATAGGTTTATTTTTCTCATTCTCTCTCAACCCCTTTTAGCCTATGTTGCCTGTTTATTCCCTCCCGCTCCATACCCCCTTACGACATGATTCCTGATCACTCTCCTCTATTTGTACAATCTGAGTTACCATGACCTCCCAAACTCCAGTTACAGCAGTCCTTACTGCCTTGAGCCATCAGCTACTCAAGCACTGGTGCCCTCACCTGAAAACTCTGCCTTTTCTTACAAATCTGGGACTTAGAAGAAGACTGATTCTCCTTCTGTGTCAATGACATCTCCTTCTGTGTCAATGACATCACCTTCTGAAGTACTTCCTTTGCTGCCTTTTCTCTGCTCTTAGATACACCTAACCGTGGCCATTTCCTGAGATTCCATTCTAGGCCCTCTGTAGATGATATAGAACCTGTCTTCCCGAGGGACATTTTCACTTGAGTTGTTCCCTCTATATCAACTCCAACTCAACATGTGTGAAACATTGTCCTCCCTTAAACTACTTCTCTTCTTAAAAATGACTCTGAACTTTAGAGTCACCTTTGACTTTTTCCTCTTTCTGCCACCAATTATGTACTTGAGGTATAGAAACCCATGCTAATATTAGCATAAGAGAAAGTAATTAGGAGGGCACACCTGCCACACATACACACAAGTCATGTAGTGCATTTTCAGAACCAAATATAAGTGATTTGGTGGTTATTTACTGTTACAGCATAATACATGCTCAGGCTTAGATTATTGAGAGTGTACATTAACAGCCCCTTCCAGAATTATTGCCTGGCATCCTAATAGGGTTACATTGTGGAACAGCCATTTTATTTAATGGTTTAAAATTTGGGATCCTCCTTTCTTTTAACCCAGAAGAAAGCAATGATCAAACCATGTTAATTGATGTGTTTTGATCAAGAAGAAACCAAGGTTAATATGAGGCTTATTTCCGTAGTGACTAAGTGGAAGAGTCAACACATCAGTCTTTTCGAGCCCACCACAGAACTCTCATTTCCATTCTTCTATCCAACAACTGACACTCTAAGTAGCTCAGATTCAAATGCAAATGCAAGCACAAGAATGCAGACACACTTTGAAATCAATAACATCGTTTTGTCAGGCAATTCATTTAGTATTTCTAAAAACCAGTGAAGTTTAAAAAACAAGGGAGTTGAAAGCTTACTCTCCTGTTCCTCAAGTTTTAATGAGCCTATTCCTCACTCTGGGGCAGAGAAGCCCTCATTATAACTTGTCAATAGAACATTAGCACCCAAGATGGAGGGAGCCCTATGATCCTAGTTAATTTTCTTTTTGTTTTTCCATCTGGATATAGTTGAAAAATCTTCTAATGGGAAAACTATCCATTTATTTGAACACTTTTCTAAATCATAGATTTAGCTACTTAAGAATAGGATGTGACTCTTACCATGTTGGTAAAGACGTTTTTGACTGAGACTTTCTCTTCTGGGATAGTGTGCATTCATAAATGATATGCAGTCCTTGCTTCTCTCAAATGAGCTCCATGGGATGGCTTAGAGACATTGCAGGCTGCACACTGAGCACTCTGTGATGCCTGGGCACTTTTGTGCCCCCTCTCTCCCATACTGTACCTTAGCCTTCAAAATGAGAAAATCAGATTCATGTTTCCTCCATTTTAAGAGGAGGCTTTTGGAGCTAGAGATAAACACAGGGGGAGAATCAGTGGGGGTAGTAACTTGACTTCCCCTTTGTATAACTGCATCTGTTTCACTTGATGCAGCAGCCCTTGAAACCATGAGCAAATGGTGAGACAAAGAAAAGTGCAAGTCACCCTTGTTTTCTTTGCTGTGCCTGATAGGTGGCCTCATATGCCGCCATGTTATCCAAGTCAGGTTTTGTTGTTTTTAATTACCTGGTCTCATTGATCATTATGTATTGTCAAGATGTAAAGTTTTAGAAAAAAATACGTTACCGCTTTTTGTTTCCATCTTCAGTACAGCCCCCAATTCAGGTCAATCTATTGCATGTAATAAACCCTTTAATCAGATAATACTCTTTCACTCCCCCAGATCCTTCACTGCACTTCCAAGAGTCGAACCTCGTTTCAAATCTGCATGAATCAGGTTCTGATTCAGTCTCTTCAGGAGAATTGTCTGAGAGATCTCTAGAACCTGAACTGCATTTCGTTATTTATTTCCAAAAGTTGTTCATAGTAGTAAACAGTTCCAGAGACTTGAACTTTCATGGTCTTTCAGATTCTACCAACAGCCCTATTTGGTTTCATTTCTAGGATGGTTATAAAGTCCAATAGATTTGACTACAGTGCATTTATTTCAGCACACAAATATTCTGTTCCACAGACCTTTTTATTAACACCCATATGCATCAAGCATTGTGCTTGGCACAAGGGATACAAAGAGAAAATACATATTCTTTAGGAAAATTGTATTCTGCCTAAAAGGAAATATTCGTGAACAAAAAAATTAAACACTGAAATATGGTAAGTACTCAAACAGAAGGAAAAACTGAAAAGCTGAGTGACTAACAAACAACACAGGGCTGTCTTCTCTCAAATTATTTTCTTTTCCTTTAGTTCTTTTTATCTTCATTGATTTTAGGCAATTTCAGGTCAGAACACTTTACAACTTGTGTCTTGGCAACAGAAATCTCTGTGTAACAAAAAGATCATCACGCTTCATGCAACTAGCCTGCTTAGTGATACGATATCCTGCACTACAAAATTGGATTCTGTTTGTTACATATGCAGAGGTTTTTTGGTCCTAAGGAGAACCCAGGCTCAGCAAGGTGCTCTCTACTAAAGTTTAAAATACAGCCTGGCAGGATACTTAAGAACACGCTCTTGACTTGGTACTTTCTTCTTCTTTGCCTCATTCTAGAAGCAGGATGACAAAGGGGCTTTCTAGTCAGACAGCTCTGAGTTAGAATTCTGACTCTGATTCTTTCTACTGTGCAGCTCTGAACAAGTTACTTTGTCCATCAGTTTCTGACTCAGTAAAATAGAAATAATGATAGTCCATAATTTCCAAGGATATTGTGAGATTTAAATGAGCCAATGTATGTAGAGAGTTTAGCATACTAAGTGCCCAGCATATATTAGCTTTTATATTCATCATTCAGTGTCCTTGCTTAAGAAAATATACAAATGAAAATAGTGTCTAGGTTCCAGTCCTGGCTGTGGAGCTAGCTAGCCCCATGACTTTGAGTAAGCTGCTAGGGCTCATGTTTCCATCTGCATAATAATGGAAGTTTTAGTAGATGACTTTCAGTGTTTCTTTTAGTGCTAAGAGTCTATGTTTGGCTTGTTGCTTGGAGTGACATTGTGAGCTCCTGGGCATGACAGTCATACTGGATGTCCTGCAGGGTCTAGAAGCACCCTACTTCCTGTGCAGTATAAAGATAATGCTCTGCTTCCAAAAAGAGGTACCAAAGGCAGTAAAAATGTCCCTGAAGATCTGGTAATGATTTGTTACCCAGAGTTTTAAATGGAATATGTAACTGCTGAGGAGTCCAAGTCTTCTATTAACCCCATAGGGGTTCTCTTAACTGTGTAGAACTAAAGAGATTGTCATTCAAAAGAGGTCTTAATTCTAGGGTTTATTCAGTTATGCTTCTTTTTTCTCTAGCATAGATGTTGAAAATGGAAAAAAAAAAAAGATCAAGCATTTTGTCATTACTGTTCAAAATTTCTGTGAACTTGTTAACCCTGTGGTATTCTCAGAAGCATTTCAGTGCTCATTACAAAACGACTTCGCATTTTTATTACACCTTGAATATAAGCAACTCTAAACTCTTTACAGACATTATGAAATCTCACCCTATCTCTGAGCAATTTCTCTGCAAAGAAGCCAGCACCATGTCATCCATGAGTTAAATTAGCCACTTTATTCTACTAGCCATAATGGATCCCATCCCAATCATACTTATCTCCTTATTGCCAACACTACTTGATGTTGTTGGAATTTCCATGAGGTCTGAGGCAAAGAGTATTGTACATTAGGAATCTATTTGATGGCACTCCTCTGCAGGATTCCTTCTATCTGCCAAAGTCAGGGTGAGCTAACCTTTATTTGGCTTTTTAAAGGACATACATGAAACAAGAACTGGGTAGGGTCTGAGGGCCCCCAAGGGAATTATATTATCCTACTTTCACAATTCATCCCATGGAGGTGCCTTCCACACAGTGGTGTTCATATAGTGAAATGAACAACTGAGTGGTTGTGTGAGAACAGCTCTGGAAGGATACTAGTTTCAAACCAGTTATTCCAAAGCTGTGTCCTGTGTATACATCTCGTCTGACTGAATTCAGTTTTATTTCTATTTTTTTTCAAAACTACTTCCAGCCAACAACCAGGATCTCATGATCAAATGGTTGTAACAGCCTCATGATTCAGCTTAGCCTACCGTTTCACTTTCTCCCTAGCCATGCCCCATACTCACACTCCATCCCCTAAGTGGACTGAACTTTTGGTTTCTAGAATAAGTTATGTTTTCTAAACAACTCGGGACACACACCCACACACACACATGCACATACACATGCACACTCCATGAATACTTATAGTTTAGGTCTCAACTTAAATGCCACTCCAGGAAATCTTTCTTTCCCATAATCCTGGTTAACTAGTCTGGTCTGTGCTCTCAGGGCACCCTGTCCTTTTACCAAACTTAGCACTTACCACACTGTGTAATCAATCACTTTATTGTTTCTTCCATTTGACATGCAAGCACTCTGAAAGTAAGGATGTGGTTTACTCACTTTCTGTTGTGCCACTCATGCTTAGTAAAAACGTGCCACAGTTGTTTGTTGAACAAATGAGTAAACTGATTGGACATTTTAATTTCAAATGTTTATTCTGGCATTTCACAGCCTCATCAAACATCACAAGCTTTGTTAGATAATAGCCCATACGTGTGTAATTGAGTCTTTTATAAATCATACCTACAGAATCTTGGTCTTTTGGGGCCTTTATATTCTAATCGCATTACCATGAATGTATAGTACAAATATTTTGATTTTTATTCCTTGTACTTCAAGGTTGAAACGTATCCTCTGTTTAAATGGTAATAATACTAAATGGTTGCATATCTACTTTAGATTCCAACTAATTTGCCAGGGAAATAATAGAAATTATCCACTAAATGTCTTGTATTATGTAAACATATCTCCCTATATAACAAATGCATATGAACATTAATAAATTCCTCACTTCGCTACTGTTACCACTGCATGCTTTCTGATGAATGTAAAGATGCTTGTATTTATATGATGATAAGCTGTATTTACTATTAGCTTTGTTGTCTTGGAGTTGACTCCTGAATTTCTAGAATGAAGACATATTGAACTTGTTTCCAAATCTAAAGGAATATCTGCTCATCGAATTGTTACAAATATCTGTGTTTGTGAATATTGGGGGCAGTTATAATTTCAATGGAGAAAATGTAAACAGAAATGGATAAAAATATAAACTCTGAACCATATGCTTGTCATCCATCCAAACCAGTCCACGCAAGAGAGGAAAGAAGATCTGCCTTGCTTTCTGCTCAGCTGGACGAACAGATCTGACTTTCTATGCCTGTTACTCCTCATTTAAACCTATTAAAATTCTATCTTTTAAAGTTATATCAAATGTATCTGCACTAACAGCCCCCACCACCACCATGGAAAGAGATGTCAGTTTCACAAAGCAGTTCCGAGCTCACCTAATTCTGTGGTTCTCAACTTTACTGACATGTTAGAATCACCCAGGGCACTTTATAGAAAATACTAAAGCCTAGGCTTGAGTTGAAATCAATTTAATCAGAATCTCTTGGTCTGAGGTACATCAGCGTGTTTCAAACTGTGCCAGGTGATTTTGAGGTGCAACCAAAGTTGATAGTAACTGTCCCAAAAGTTCAGTGTGGCTGGAGCATAGAGGGTGAGGGGTAGGGGTGGTGGCAAGGAGAAGAGGCTAGAAATATTGGTAAGGCTCAGCTTTGCAGGCCTTATAATCTATCCCAAAGAGTTTGGCTTTTATCCTAGAGGCCATGAGGGTCAAAAAGGGGTTTTGCCTGGGAAGCAACATAATCCGTTTGGTGTTCAAGAAATTAAAGTTCCTTCATTTCGTGGGGCTTTCTTTTAATCATCTGCATCTCTTTGAGAATTTGAAGAAGGCCATAGGCCACTCTTGACTTCTGCAATGATGGGAATATTCCATGTTTTCACCATCCAATAAGATAGCCACACCTGGATATCATTAGTCACCTATAAAGTGCAGTGAGTGGACTAGATGACTTCCAATATCCCTTCTCATGTAACGGAAAATTATTGGCACAGTCATCATTTCTAACCTAGAATGCTTACTATAAACAGAGGCTTTACATCTTTCCCTAAATATAGGCCTTTGCAGAAGATAGTATTTCTTTTAGAGGGCAGGCTCTCTGAGGGGATTTTTAGAGGGGATGCCTGCTAACGACCAGCTTCTACCTCACAGAGGAACTGACCTTGATGGAATGGAGGGCCTGTTAATTAGCAGACAAAGCCTTGCAGGCCAAAGCTAACAGAAATGTTTTTCCTTACTCTGGAAAGAGAGACTGGCAGCTGTGGGAAACTAGGCCCAGACCGTTCCCTGCCCTTACAAGTATGGGTCAGGAATCCAACATGGATATTTGTTGAATTGAATTGAACACTGCTTGTTAAAATTATACTTGAAATAATTGTAAGGGGACAGGTCTTTATTTTCTGACTCTCTAGTTCTTGGTTATATCATGGGTAAATGAGGCTCCCAGAAATGTGACCTCTGGATGCAGCATACAGTAAATCTGCATACACCTAGCTATATTTAGAAAGACGTTTAGCCATTTATTATTTTGATTTTTCAAAGGGCTGAGGAAACATTACCATCTGAAACAGTGTAAACTGAATCTGGTTGAGCTGTTTTCAGTGGCATTGCTGGTCACTATTCTTTATTGTAATAATGCCCATCATTGCCTTACGTTGCAGAAATAGTCTGCTTCATAGGCATCAGTGGTGCTCGTCAGCCACTGCTTGGGCATGGGCAGACTTCCTCTTGATACAGAAGGAGACATGTATGTGGACCCAGCTTAGAACGTGTTCCAGAAATCCACACCATACGCATTTAAGGGCTGGAATCCTATCTTCCCTTCTCCAGCCAGTGTCAGCTTCTTTATCCTCTTTCTGATTCATGGAAAACCAGCACATCTGTTTGAAATTGTATTTACTTTGCATTGTCATTGGGAAGAAAAGCTTACTGCTAATGAAGCTGGTGAATTAATATGGATTACTTGGGAGTGAATATGATGGATACTCTCAACAAACACCTGCACCATTAAAAGCAATTTTCCGAGACCAAATGCTGTTTTAGGGGAGATAGAAGCTACTGTAATTGAAGTCTTGGGGAAATGTCACCCCTTATGCCTTCCCTTGCACAGAAATCATCACATGTTGTTATGTTGAGGTAAGCATAAAATTTCAATTACATTTTGGAACCTGAAAATGAGAATGCCCTACTTTGCCCCCACTTAATTCTCTGGCCATATCAGCTGTTTACCCCTTCCTTTCCTCGGCAAGAAAGAATTAGCGATTTAAAAAAAAAGAAATCACCAAAAGCAAGAAATCTTAATCCATGTAATTACTCTAATTGGCTAATAGGAGTCTTTTCTCAACAGCAGATAATTCTTTGCAGTTTACAGACATGTGTGTACATGTTAAAAAGATTCAGCAAATGGAGTTCACTTTCCTGTCTCTCACAACACGGATGGGCAGGAAACATGGCTCAAATTCTTGGCAAAGAGATGCACCTTAAATTTTCCTCCAAACAACTTATTTTTTTAAGTTTTCCTTCACTTGTTTGTTGAGATGATGGTTAATAAAGTATTCATTGACAGTAGTGTCACTAATAAAACATAAATCAAATTGGGCTTTACATACGATTCATATGCTTGAAGGAGGCAGCAGTGTGAGCTGGTGCATGTTTCCAGCTGTTTTCTTGTCATTAGCTTTTAATTTCAACAGCTACCTACTTGGGCCACCCCTCTCTTTTCTCAGCTCAGGTATTTGTGCTGTTAGTGTGATTGTCAGTCCTGTTCTGCTTGAAAGGTTTCAGTGTATGTTGCTATGGTTACAGGTGCCAGAATTGGAAAGAAACGAAGGGGGTATCGGAGGTTTGACGTAGCTGTGATGAAGGCTTAGTGCTAAAATGTTAGCTATTACTTCGGCAGATTCTATGTTATTTGACAATGAATCCATTTTAATAGAATATTTAAATGCATTCTTGAATATATGGCACATGAAAATGGAAATATGGGTAACTGGATTTAAAGTAAATAAATATTTGAAAACAGTTCTGAGTACAAACCCTATGGGACACTTGGGAACTAAGTGAACACTGTTAGTGTAATATGCAGTATCACCTGAGTAAGTAATATGGGCAATTTTATTAGATCTCTGTGTCTTCTCTGAATGTTAGTGTCTTCTTGTTTTCTCTTTATTTGTTCTCTTATTTTCCTCAACAGCAGAATGAAATTCTATAAATTCGGTAATAAGGAGATGAGTGCTTTAGTTGTTGAGGTGACGGGGAAGACAGGGCTGGTTCTGAGGTTTCCCACAATTCCCCTTCTTGTTTTCTGCTGGAAATATTAGAGGATAGGCCTGGGGGATTGGCTGTCTCACCCTTTCCAATGGGGGACAGTCAGGGAAACTGATTATACAGAGGCCACCTTTGGCAATGCTCTAATACTTTCTCTATGTGCCTATCTAGCTGCTCAAGATGGTCAATCCCCCTTAAAGAAATTGTAGACGCTGCCATTCCTGGTTTCAACCCCCTCTCCTGCATCCTTTGCTCTCCAGAGCACTGCTACGTTTCTCTTTGGTTCTGCGATCTCCAAGGCTGGAGATCCAGATGAGTCACTCCAAGCTTTGACCTGCTCATTGTGCTTAGGATCCTCCTCTTTTCACTCAGTGACTTGAGGGAATAAAGACACTTGTTTCTTTTTTAAAAAATAAATTTGATTTTGACAAGTCTTGAGGTGACCTTTCTGTCTTCTTAGCACTCTCCACATCAGGAAAGACCCTCTGTTTCCACTGTTGATGTCTACACCGTCCTTGGAATAGAGCATTGTGGTTAATAACATGGACAGGACACTGGAATCCAAATGCATGGATTCAAATCCCAGCTCTGCCACTTACCAGCTCTGTCATTTTGGGTGTATTATTACCTAACTTCTATGGGCTTCAGTATCCTCATTTGTAAACTGGATTAATTGCAATTAGTCCACAGAGTTTTGTGATACATATGTGGAGAGAGAGGGGGGGAGAGAGAGAGAGAGAGAGAGAGAGAAAGATAGTCTCAGAATATTAGGCAAGCATATCCATTAGGTACTACATAAGTGTTTGCTTTTATTCAACATATATTTGTTTTCTACTCTGTGCCAACCTCTATGGATGGCCCTGAAAGTAGAGCTGGAAACAAAATAGATGTGATCCTTGCTCTCATAAAGTTTATCTGCAGTGGAGAAGACAAGCAGTAAGAAAGTAATTACAATAATGGATGATGAGAGCTAAAAATTCTTGCAACCCACAGTTTTCAGAGCTGTCTAAATATGTAATCTCATGAAAAACACCTGTATAGCCATGACAAGGAATTCTCTGCTGTCTGAAGTGTTTCGGGTCTACCCAGGCAGATCTGTGAATGAGGAAAGGTAGTTGGCCTTTCAAGAACTCCCACAGAGGGCTCAGACTAGAGGGACCGTGTGACTGACAGCAATAAAAGTTTCACTTCAGCCAGAGTCTGGCCGGGACTTTCTCGCTTTTACAAACAACACAAAGGATCTAATTCTCTCTAATAAGCAGAGCTACCAACAGCAGTCTGTACAATAACTTTTAGAAGCCTGACCTTGTGACCCAGAGGCCATCCTGAAACCACTGCACCCGTTTCCCCCCTCTTCCCCATCACTCAATAAACGTCCAGGCTGATCTATTGTCCCAGGGAAGAGAAGGCCCATGAAATAATTAACAATCCCCTCTCTGTTCTGCAATACTTACTCCAAACGTTGAGCATTCAGAGGCTCTGGAAAGACTAAGCAAAGATGAGGTTCTTACCAGGTGATTAGATGACAAAGAGCCCACTGCCAGTCTTCCGGAACGCTGTTGAATGCAGACCATGCCTCAGCATTCCTGGAAGTAGCATAATTAAGAGCTTGCCCTTGTTAAAGGACTAACTTCTTCCCACCCTAGCGGCTTGTCTGGTTACAACGGGACTACTAAGAAGGGAATTGGGACTTTGACTTGTTTTGAGTCTCTTTTATTAAATTATTTAAAATTGAGTTGTGCTAATAATACTTCTAGTTGCAAGGGAATTGTTTATCAGTCAAAACACCACTATGTTAACTTTTTTTGGAAGAAGAATAAGCCTTATTGTGTAGGTTAGTGGAACTTTTTGCTTTTAACTTGTTCTTGCAGAAATTTCTGAGCAGCAATTTGATGGGTGGGAAATAGCAGGAGCTGAAGTTCAGAGTTCTAAAACGGATGACTTGAGCTTTGGTCCTGAGTGCCTACATTGGGTAAAACCACATGGACCGTGGCCAGAGTGTGATGGTAAAACAGCTGAGTTGGACTGGGAACCTCCTAGAGCAGCAGAATACACCTGAACAGCAGCAGGAACCACAGGCAATGATCACCAAGACGACAACCATCTTCAGAGACATAGTCAAGTGTGAGACCACAGTGAAGAGTTGAGGCAAGAGGTCAGCAGTTGAGGATGGAGGGACAAAGAGACAGAAGAAACAATGGTTAAGATCATGTCCTCCAGAGACAGGCTTCCTGGGTGGTTGTAAATCCTGACTTTGCCACTTCTTTGCTGTGTGACCTTGGTCAGTTACTTAACTGATCTGTGTTTGTTTCCTCATCTGAAAAATGTGGTGGAAAAGGGCAATGTTACCCACATATGCCATCAATTCACCTGTTTTGTCTTAGATTGATTTTTCACCTTCCCCCTGCTCTCCCTGTATGGCAGGAGAACTGTCCCTGTAGGCTATGTTTCCCAGTCACCTGTGTCAGCAGGCTTCCCACAGCGTTTGGCCAATGAGAGGTATGGGTGGGAGATTCAAAAGGAGGAAGAAAGGAGAAACCAGGGAATTTCCCCCTATCTACCACAAATAGGTGCCTGGTAGCTCAGACAGGTTACTGGCAGCAGCTGTGGTTCCTACTGGAGCGTGCCTTCCCTCATGGTCCTAGCCCTCACCATAATTCCAGCCCAGTGTGGTCCAATAGAAATATAATGAGAGTCACATATATAAATTTAAATTTTCTAGTAGCCATATTAGAAATATATAAGAAATGAGTAAAATCAGTTTAATAGTTTTAGTTAACCCAATATATTATGATTTCAATATGTCATCAATATAAACATTAATGAGATATGTATTTTTCTACTAGTACTTGAATTCTGGTGTGTGTTGTCCACTTACAGCACATCTCAATGAGGACGAGACACATTCAAATGCTCAATAGCCACATGTGGCTAGTGGCCACCACATTGGACAGTGTAGATATGGACCCTGCTGGCTGGGCCTAGCTCCATATTCTGTCTTACCATTTCTTGTTACTTGTCCCTCTTGATCTAGGGAAAGTTGGAACTCCTTGCTTTTGTTAATCACCAAATTGCATAATTGTCCTCTCAGATCTTTAACTGGTCATATTACCAACTTCTTGCATTAAATTCTCTTTTCGAAATACCTAGAATGTTGTCTGTTTCCTCACAGGCCCTGACTAATCCACTGCCTTATAGGATTATTGGGACGACCAATGAAACTTTTGCACATAAAGCCTTTGGAATAGTGCAGACACAGAGTAAGTGTTCAATATGTGGTGGTACTTGAAAAGTAAAGGTCTGAAAAAGAAGTGTAAGACTTCTGTGTAAGCTGTGAGCCAAACGATGTGAGCAAATATGATTATGAGATGAAAGATAGGGCGACAATGACATTGTTCCCCACTACCTCTAGGACCATGTTCAAACAGCCTTCTGAGCAGACGTCCTCATGGCCTGCAAGTGTACCTTTCTGCTGCTGCCTCACAGAGAAGAGCCTGGACAGAAAGGAAGAGATGGTTCTACAAAGTCCCCAGCTTCTACGAGTAAGGCCTTTGCCTCTCGCTTTTTTGAGGGTACCACCATCACCCTCTCACTGGGAGAGCACATAACTGGTACAGGCAGCAATCCAAAAACATTTTACCACAGGAGATATGTGCTTTGAACAGATTATGTGATGTAATACTGAGTAGACGGCATGCATCTTTAAATTAGACAGAACAGGATTCATATCCCTGCACTGCCACTTTCTGGCCGTATAACCACTGGCAAGTCATACATGCTCTCTGCCCCTCAATTTCCTCATCTTTAAAATGAGTGATAATAATGCTCACTGGGTTGTTGTGAGGATTAAATAAAATGTATGCATAAAGAAACTGGTACATTGCTTGACTTAGAATCAGTGCTTAACAAATGCTAGTTTCTAGCACTCTTTCTTCTAGGTAAACGACACATGATTTTATAACCTCATTCAACTCAGGTTATTTAATGTGGGCTAAAATATCACGCATTCTTTTCAGTTCTCCCATTGTTTTATCTGTTGGCCACTTGGTTTTTCTTGCTGGTTTACCTCCTTGTCCAGGAGTTGTTTAGCACATCTACTTGGACCTTTGGCAAAGGGCACTCCTTTTTTGTCTGTGCTCTGACTGAGTGTGATCTAAATCATCATGTACAGAGAGCAAAAGTAAACTTGGGCCCATCCAGGCCAGTGTTACTGCCCAAGGAGGCCCAGTAGGGCACAGCAGCAGGAATTCCAGTCACTGTTGACTCTTGAAACGAGAGGGCAGTAAAGTAGTGCAGGTGAGTCTAATTTAGCTGGAGCAGGACCCCAGACTGTAGCTGGAAAACCTGGAATAGAGTCCGCCCTCTTGGGATGAAGGCTAACAAGGGCATGGCCAGGTGTTTTGGCTTTAGCCAAGTGAGCTACAGGTCAAGATAGGCCACACTGCCCAGCAAGACTATACAAATTGATAACTGAGATGGTTACATTGATTTATGGATTGGGAATACGTGGCAGTGGGTGGGATTTAGGCATGGCAGTGTCTGAGCTTAGGGCAGCAAGCCCTGCCTAATACTAAGCCCTGCCAACTGGTAAGGCTAAGCCTTCTGGGGGCCTTCCAAGTCCAGGGGCTGTGTGGGTGGTGCCTATAGTTGCAAGAGCTGGAGGAAAACTTTTAATTTAATTTTATTTTTAATCGCCAAGTAGTATAGTGATTGTATATATTTGTGGGGTAAAATGTGATGGTGTATATATATTTACATTGTGAACTGATTAAATCAAACTAATTAATATATTCATCACCTCAAATACTTTTTTCTTTTCGTGATGAGGACCATCATTCATTAGACCAACCAATAGCCTATGAGGTGGCCTGGCATGTGTATTCGTGTTGAGTAGACAGTTTAGACAGTTCTATTCAATAGTTCTATTGAAGAGAATCATGAGAAAGGGACATTTGCTTTTTTTTTTTTTTTTGAGACGGAGTTTCACTCTTGTTGCCCAGAGTGAATAGAACTGTCTACTCAGCATGAACAAGATTGACCAGTCAGGCTCTTGCTATGGAAAATATAAAGACAACTAGATACCAGAGGGAATCTAAGGTGTGAAAGGTGCAAGTAGAAGCTGTCATGAGGGCCCGTGAGCAAGCTGAAGTCACAAGGAAGCAGAAACTCAAAGTAGGCTGTAGCTATGTCACGGAAAAAGAAATTAAGCTGGACCTAGTTGTTCATGCCTGTAATCCCAACATTTTGAGAGGCTGAGGTGGGAGGATCACTGGAGACCGGGAGTTCAAGACTAGCCTGGGCAACACAGTAAGGCTTGTCTCTACAAAAATTTGGAAAAAAAAAATTAGAGAGGCGTGGTAGTGCATGCCTGTAGTCCTAGCTACTCGGAAGGCTGAAGTGGGAGGATCACCTGAGCCCCTTGAGTTTGAGGCTACAGTGTGCTATGATTGTGCCATTGCACTCCAGCCTGGGTGACAGAACAAAATCCTTTCAAAAAAAAAAAAAAAAATGGAAAGGGGAGGGAAGCCAGATAAGAAGTGAGAAGTGAGAAAGAATCCAAAGAAAGAGCAGGTTATATTATATTGCACTATAAAATAAAAACATCTTATTTTTGTCTCTGGATGTATTAGTTAAGTGATGGCTGCCTGGTGTAATAAATCAACCTGCATTCTTAGTGGCTTAACACAATATTTCTCACACACCTCACAGTCTAGTACAGTTGCTTCCATAGAAGTACCCTTTCACATGTAGTCATTCAAGGACTCAGGTTTTCTCCTTTTTGTGGCTCTGCACTCTTCTAGGTCCTTGGAGTCTTCTCTATTCAGCTGGTGGATGGGAAAATAGATCATGAGAAAGGGACATCTGCTTTTTCTTTTTTGAGACGGAGTTTCGCTCTTTTTGCCCAGGCTAAAGTGCAATGGCGCAATCTCAGCTCACTGCACCCTCTGTCTCCCGGGTTCAAGTGATTCTCCTGCCTCAGCCTCCCGAGTAGCTGGGATTACAGGGATGTGCCACCATGCCTGGCTGATTTTGTATTTTTAGTAGAGACGGGGTTTCTCCATGTTGGTCAGGCTGGTCTCAAACTCCTGACCTCAGGTAATCTGCCCGCCTCGGCCTCCCAAAGCGCTGGGATTACAGGCGTGAGCCACCGTGCCCGGCTGGACATCTGCTTTTTAGCCACTTTTTTCCTGTAAATGACGCACAGCAGTTCTCCCACATTCCATTTATGAAAATTAGTTTCAGGGCTTTACTGGGTCAAGTAGGATGGGAAATATATTTCCTGACTTGGCAACCACACTCCACGATATTCTACACTGTGGAAAAGGAAGGCCAATCCTTGTCAGCTGATTTTCCCTACCACAGACTTCTTGGATTCCCTTGAACCCTCTGTCTCCTGTATTGCTCCATATCTATAAGATCTCCTTTCCCTACAGCCCTTACATAAGTTAGCTGAGTAAGTCACTCTCCTTCACAACTGATGAGATAAGTTAAAACAGGTGCCTTTGGAGGAGAGCACGTCTTTCCCTCTGTCAGTGGAAGACTATCTACATATTGTTAGTGGCTGCAGAAGAATGTTACTGAGCAAGGAACGTGTTCTATTGGCTAGGTTCCTTGTCATTAGAACTGAAGAGGGCAAATGATGTTGTCTCTCACTTCTTGGGCTCTTCTGGGACCTTGGGTCCTGGATTTCATTCTTCCTTTTTGTCTGCAAGTTAGAAACCCACCAACTCTTGAGACATCTTTCACAAAACCTGAGTTCTTCCAGGGTAGGTACCCACAGCAGGAAGGGGAGTTTCTCTCAAGGCCAAAGAGTGGCATTGCCATGTGTATGGGGGTGCTGTCATTCCAAGTTCCTCCTCAACCTATCAAGCTAGGTTTATGCTCTGGGATATGCTAACTTACTTGGGAAAAGTCTAAGGAAGAAGGCTCTTAATCAGAATCTTCTGAAACAGAGTATTCTTCAACAAGAATATTATTGGGGTCACTTTTAGTTTCATGTTGATATTGAGAGTCTCTCCACCAATTGTATCCTAGTTTTGTAAACCAGGCCAATGCTGGATGGGAAGAAGAAAGGGGAAGGCAAAGGAAAAACCATAAAGTTGAGATTACCCACCTGAAGTGGGGTAAAACTGGATCAGAGATCAAGTAGCATAATGATTTTTAACTTTTTTTTTTTGACAAAACTAAAAGTTTTCACTTTCACTTTTTTAAAGCGTATCAGTTCAACACTATCCCATTCATTGAAATGTCAACAAAATAGAACAGCCAATATAAACCAGAAATAAAAGGTGATAAAAAAATAAGCAGTTTTATCACAGATCTCCTTCAGGAAATATAGGACTATGCCTTCTCTAATATGTGTATTTCCAGTTTTAATGACTTGAAAAAAGTTTTAAGAAGTCTCCTGTTGCATTTCAAATGGCAACCCTGTTTTTATACTCAAAGTCTCTCCTTGCAAAACAGCATTACTTCCCATAAACTTCCCTCCTGTGGTCACACCAGAGCTGTCCCACTTCAGTTGGTTATGTATTTAGATTTTCTGTCAGTTGTGAACTGAACATATGGGCATGTGCAAGGCAGTGATATGCGGTAATCCCAGAGCAGTGCAGGCACCATTGATTAGAATTTCTGAACGCTACTTTTGAGGGCACCTGGGATGGGCTAAGTCAGGATTACAGCCAAGTAGGACAAGCTTAGCATTTGTTTCTTGAAGGGCTGGTGCCAGGGCAGGGCCCTATTTGAGGTTTCTGGGAGTGGAAAGAATCATAGGGTGAGTCAAAGCCAAAGTCCTTAGTGGCTACAGGGGGTCAAGTCAGAAAAACTAGGTACCAGATGCTAAGTCTACAGGGGTAATAGTAGGGCTGTAAGCCAGAGACCAAGCTGAATCAGAATCCTTGTGAAAATAAAAGAAGAATAAATTCAGCCTGGCAGGCAAATAAGGAGGGGCCTGGGCAAGTCTTGGGATTCATTTATTTATTCAATCATTTATTTCTCAAATATTTACTAAGCATCTATTATGTACCAGGAATTTGTATGTGACCTGATTGGTAGTTGTTTACATAATCAGCCTCATTTAAAATTGTAGATTTAAGCAAGACAAACTGACTGTAAATTCTGGCTTAGCAACTTACTAACCACATAACATTAAACAAGTTAGATAACTTTTTTGTGCGTCCGCTTCCCATCTATAAAATGATACATAGTAAGAGAAACCTACCTTATAGGGTTGCAATGAAAATTAAAAGAAAATTCTTGTAAAGCACTTAACACCTGATATATGACATATATACGTAAATGTTTGTTAACTAAAATAGAGTTGGAGAGGATACCCTGTTATCAATCTTGAGACTGAGCATCAAGTTGAGGGTGGGGTGGAGATTAGGCTAAAGAATTATTTTGTATTGTATGAAGAAGGGATTTGAAAAGCCAATTGAGTGGCATACAAAAAATTTTAGAAATAATTTTCTACCCAGAAACTGAACATAATAATTTTATTTTATTTATATACATGTTTTGTGCCTTGCTTTTTGGCCACAAAGTGCTTTAAGTGGCTTACAACAAAACAGTAGTCACACTGAACTAATAACTAAGAAGATAAAAATTGAAAATCCAGTTTAAGAAAGGAAAAAAATCCCTCAAATATTTCAATCATGAGGTCAGTATAATTGTTATGGTTTAGCTTCATACTGAGTTCTAAACTTTTGAGTGGTAAAAGGCATAGAAAGAAACACAATCAATTGGGTAACTCTTGATATCAGTAAATCAGAAGCATACCCATTCCTTATTGGAAACCAAATATGTTCCTGCAATCTTTCTAAAATATATTTTTCGTATCAGACTGTATATGATGAATGTGGAATTGAACATAGATTTGGAATCAAGCAGATCTGACTTCAAATTCCAGCTCCATTACTTATTAGCTTTGTGATCTGGGGCATGTAACTTAAATTGTTTGAGACACTGACTTACCTGTAAAATGGGCATAATAATATCTCCTATATCTGAGGACTTCGATGAGAATTAAATGAGATATAAAGTATTTAATATAGTGCCTGGAACATACTAATCCCTCAATAAATGGAAGCTCTTCTTTTCCCTCTCCACTTCCTTCTCTTCCTCCTCTTTGTCCTATTTCTCTTTTTCTCCTTTTCTTCTTCCTCTTTTTAATCTCTCCATCCTCCTCCTCCTCCTCCTCCTCCTCCTCCTCCTCCTCTTCATATCCCCACTACCTGATATGTTATATTTGGCAACATCACTTCAATATTCATTCTGTGTTCAATATTCATTCTGCATTCATTCAATATTCAATATTCATTCATTTTGTCATTATATGACATTGTATGACATTGTAACAGCTATATAGCACTTACTATGTGCCAGACATTATTCTAAACACTTTACTTTCCTTGATTCATTTAATCTTCAATTAATTTTTGAAAAAATCTAGGCCAATTATGTGCAAGGGTAAAAGCTATGAGGATTATTTAAAGGAAAGTTGTATTAAAATTCAATGAGATATCAGAAAATAGATGGTGTCAACTGAGTTGCAGGACTTATTGGGTATATTTTCTTAACAGGTAAATGGACTTACTCTCATATGCTTATCTTTCTTTTTGCTAAAAGGTAGAGTAGGAGCCCAAAAAAGAAAGGATTCCTGGCATTGATGGTATAGGCCAATTGAGATCTAAGCCTTATATATAAGGGTTCTCACTTTCCTTGGCTCTGCCTTCACTTGTAGACTGTCTTACTCAATCACAAGCATCAGACTCAGAGACTTAGTCAAGAATATTATTCTAATAGCAGTTTGTACCCTAGGAACAATTTACAAGACCCCCTTGGTGTCTATGCATGGGCTTCAAGGGGCCTGGGAACCTTGTGAAATTATATGTATTAGCCTGTGTTTATATGTCTATCTTCCTGGGGGTGGTTGTTAATGTATTTCACTAGATTCTTCAAGGGATCTATGCTCCCTCAATGTCAGAAACTACTACTGTAAAATACAAAAAAAATTAGCCGGGCGTGGTGGTGGGTCCCTGTAGTCCCAGCTACTCGGGAGACTGAGGCAGGAGACTGGCATGAACCTGGGAGGTGGAGCTTGCAGTGAGCCGAGATGGTGCCACTGCACTCCAGCCTGGGCGACAGAGTGACACTCCATCTCAAAAAAAAAAAAAAAAAAGAAAGAAAGAAAAAGAAAAAGACAAGGAGAAGACTCATATGTAGTTCAGATCAGCTCACCATAGTTGGATCACTTTTTGATGTGGAAATTTTGGGAGAGAGATTTTGAAACCATACATTGTATGTCCTAAGAAATTATAGCAATGATATGTGGCTAGACAGTAAGTCAAGGATATCAGCATTTGGGGATTCTGAGATCTTAATGAGGCCACTACTCTCAATACTGACAGGAATACATAGGTGGCAGTTGAAGCTATGGATGTGAAATGGTGACTTAGAGACACTCAATAGATGAAAAAGAGCAAAGAGCCAAAGAAGAATCTTCAGGGGACCACAAATGTTAAAAGATAGGTGAAGGAATAAAAATAGTAGCATATAGTATGTTTCAGACACTACTTTAAATATTTATCTTTATTAAGAAATTTAATGTCAGAAAAATTTTATGAGGTACGTATCACTATTCTGCCCATTTTACGGAAGAGGAAACTGGAACACAGAGAAGTTAAGTAATTTAATTAAAGTCACACAGTTGGTAAATGCCATGACTGGGATTCAATCCCAGGCAGTCAGTGTGACTCCAGGGCTCATGCTCTTAACCATTAAACTGTATTGCTTCATTCACTTGGCCATTAGAACATACTGTTTCATTGGTACCTGTCTCCAGTGAGTATGTCTTGGATCATAAAGATGCAGATTAACCTTCACATATCTTTTGGGTTCCTCTCTGGACATAGCACAATGTATGTGCTAATAGGTCCATAACAAATACTTGTTGAATGAGTGGGCTGGGGCACAGACCCACTGGGTAGCTATGGAGTCATTGTAAGTAGTCTGTGACCCCATGAAAAGGCACTGAGCATTGTCTGGTGATGAAATCAATAGGGTATTAATTACACATATTGTAATTTTTTCACAGATATGCAGATCCTCTTATTATTCATAAAATACAAATTCATTTAAAAGCATCTTAGAGCTCCTAGTAGCTTTGTGTTATGATGAATTACCTTCATCAATGGCAACCTTAAGCACACCTACTATTATTTGTGATTTTTTTTACAAAAGAGTCATATTCAAAGAGTAACCACTGAGTTGACACCATGATAGAAAAAACATGTATTAGTTATGATATGCTGAGTTATGTTGGGGTAACAAACATACCCCAAATCTTTGTGATTTCAAACAACAAAGATCTCTTTATTGCTGACAGCACATGTCACAAGGCAGCTGGAGTGTCTGTTCCACGTCATCTCACTCCAGGACACAAGATGATGCAACAGCAACCATTTGGAACTTTGCCAGTTATTGTAGCACAGAAAAAAAGAAGGGAATTTATAATTTCTGCTAGCAAGTACCACACAGTACTTCGATGACATTTTACTGACCAAAGTAAGTTTCTTTCCCACGTTTGAGTTTAGATCTGGAGGGAAGTGTCATCCTATCAGGTGCCTAGAAAAACCACTAGAAATATTTGGTAAGCAGAGCCAATAACTCTCACACATGTGAGTTTTACTTTGTACCATGACTGGGTGAAAAGCAAGTTGATGTCGTCGTCTTCCAGATGATTCAGGAGTGTTTACTTTTTGAGAGAATCCCAATAGTTCGTTAATTTTGTAATAAAGCAAAGGCCCAACTCACAATGCAAATAATCAAGTCCATCATTCCATCCTCTCTTAAATATAGACTTTTTTGTAGTTTATGCCCATATACAAGTTTTTAACAGATGATGTGGCAAGACCTCCAGAGAAAAAGTCATCAAGAAGGAGAAAAATGAGGACTAGGAGAATCAAGTAAAGGCAAAAGTGGTACCACTTATTATGCCTTCTATTAATGTCACCACAGAATGACGTTTGACTCCATCCAGAGAAGGCTGGCCAGATTGTCTGTGTTTGGAAGGATCACCTTTCTTGGCCTCAGACCGTCTGTGTAATATGGGTTAAACTTTTTGAATATTACTCTGTGTCTCTGCTAATAACCATAAGAAACTGTGAGGCCAGGTGCAGTAGCTCACACCTGCAATCCGAGCACTTTGAGAGGCTGAAGCAGGTGGATCATGAGGTCAGGAGTTTGAGATCAGCCTGGACAACATGGCGAAACCCTATCTCTACTAAAAATACAAAAATTAGCCAGGCATGGTGGGCACCTGTAATCCCAGCTACTCGGGAGGCTGAGGCAGGAGAACTGCTTGAACCCGGGAGGCAGAGGTTGCAGTGAGCCGAGATTATGCCATTGCACTCCAACCTGGGCAACAAGAGCAAGACTCTTTCTCAAAACAAACAAACAAACAAACACTATGAGGTATGAATCTATTTTTTATGCCAGATATTTAAAAGTTGAGAGGGAAATTCATTTGATGTTAAATTAATCATTTAAAAATGAATAAATTAGTGGCATCCAGTACATTCAAAGTGCTGTGCAAACACCATTTCTATCCAGTTCCAAAACATTTTCATCACCCAAAAATGAAGCTCTGTACCCATTAAGCAGTAAATCCTTGTTCCCTCTACCCTTCATTCCCTGGAAACCAGAAATGTGCTTTCTGATTCTTTGTATTTACTTGGATATTTCATATAAATGGAGTAATATAATATATGACCTTTTGTGTCTGCCTTCTTTCACTTAGGATTATGTTTTCAAGGCTTTTCTATATTGCAGCATTCAGAGATACATTCCGTTTTATGACTGAATAATATTCCTATATATATCTCACAACTTGTTTATCCATTCATCTGTTGATGGGCATTTGGTTGCTTTCACACTTTGACACTTTGGCTAGAGTGAATAGTGCTGCTATGGATATGTGGGCACATGTATTTGAGTATCTATCTTCAATTCTTTTGGATATACAAATTAGAGTGGAATTTCTGGGTCTCATGATAACTTTCTAAGGAACTGTCAAATTGTTTTCCACAGTTGCTGAACCATTTTTGCATTCCCAGCAACAATGTACATATATTCCATTTTTTTCCACATCCTCACCAATATGTGTTAATTTCCATTTTTTAAATTGTAGCCTTCCTAGTAGGTGTGAAGTAGTAACTCATCATGGTTTTTATTTGCATCTGCCTAATTACTAATGATGTGGAGGATCTTTTTTTGTATCTGTGGTCGTTTGTAAATCTTCTTTGGGGAAATGTCTAAGTCCTTTGTTCATTCATTGATTGGGTATTTGTCTTTGTGTTGTTGAATTGCAGGAGTTCTTTATATATTCTGGATACAAGATTTTTATCAGGTATGTAATTTCCAAATATTTTCTCCCATTCTGTAGGTTGTATTTTTACTTCACTTTCTTGATTATGTACATTATTTTTTAGAGACAAGGTCTTGCTCTGTCACCCAGGCTGGAATGCACGGGACAATCATAGCTCACTGCAGCCATGAATTCCTGGACTCGAGCAATCTTCCCACCTCAGCCTCCCAAATAGCTAGGACTACAAGCACATACCGCCACATCCAACTAACTTTTAAATTTTTTTGTAGAGACAGGATCTGCTATGATTGCCCAGTCTGGTCTCAAACTCTTGGCCTTAAACAATGCTTCTACCTCAGCTTCCCAAAGCACAGAATTACAGGCGTAAACCACCATGCCTGGCCTTGATTATATCCTTTGCTCCACAGAGATTTTCTTGACTGTCAGGAGTTAAGAGAGAATGAATGAAAAAGAGAGAGAGAGAAAGAAGAGGAAGAGAAGGAGAAGGAGGAGGATGAGGAGAAAGAGAAGGAGGAAAGAAAAAAGTAACAACACCTCTACCAGTCTTTGCAGATTAGCTCTGTGCTGGCCACTCTGTCAACACTTAACCAGGCTGTTTACAACTCTGACTTACTTTCATTTCTTTGCATTAAGCCTAGAAATCACCCAGAGTTGAAAGCTTAAGATGTTCTCAGGTCTTCCCTGAGCATCTGAGCGTACATTGTGCCCTGGGCATGCTTGTGACTTTCTAAATTCCCCAGGACTATCACTGGGACTTTTAAATACCTTAATACCCCCCCCCCCCACCCCGAAAAAAAACCTCTCTCCCCAGCTGTTCCTCCCAGGCTTCTGGTGGCTTATTGTTTGCCTTTGTCATAATCTTTTTCCTCAGGCAGCTGTGGGTTATTCATTTGCCTTACAATGTTTTCCAGCAATGCCCACTGTTTTTAGCCCTGAATGAGTTCCATGTTAGGTGAAGGAAAGACAAGCACTCTGCATCAGTATTTCACGGAACCCCCAGACACGGTAGAATAGATAAATGCAGTTCTTTGAGAACAAGGTCTGCTCTGCTTTTCCTGTATCCAGGCCCCAGCGTTCCACACTGGGAAAACGAGCTGCTGTCTTCAAAACTGCCGCAAATCCAAGGAGGCATATAGGGCAAGGAGAAAGCAAAAATGTCACAAAACTTTTCTACTCTTCTAAAGTTGCCTCTTTTCTTGATTCAGCATTAGCTTGGTTGCTGTGCCTTTGACTATTTTGCAGAATTTCTCCCAAAGTTGATCATGACAGTTTTTGCTTGATTTTTCAGTTTCTGTGGAGGAATGAGCCTTTGAAGCTACCTACTCTGTTATTTTCCCTGATGCCATTTAGATCTATGCTTTTTATCTCTTTCTTAATTCTTAAGGTTAAAAAGATACCAAAAAAATAAATAAATAAAATGAGTGGGTGGGTGACTTCAGTCTAATGAAATTTGAGGCCTTTTTGGTAAAGGATAACTTGTTAGAAAATACGAAGATGAAACTCACTTAACTGTCTTTTGTACAGCCTTATTTTCCAATATCATTGTTGTGATTTGTAAGGAAGGCATTATTGCATGATGGTTAAGAGCATGGTCTTGAATTAGAAGATATGGGATTGAATATTGACTGTTATTTAACAACCATATGACTTTGGGCAAGTCACTTAATTCTTAATCTCTCTAAGCCTCAGTTTCCTTATCCGTAAAACGTTAAAACTAAATTCTTACCTCATTAGGCTATAGTAGAGATTGAGTTAATGCATATGAAAGTTGATGGCACATACCAAATTGTGCTTGATATTCCTTATTTTTTCTCTAGATCTACTCTACATCATTCTCTGACCCTCTTTGTGTCCTGGAAAACACCCACATGGACTATATCAATTGGCTCCCTTGCCCTCTGGCTTCTGACTGGGTTTGGCCAATGTGGGCACCATCAGGAAATTAGAGGGGGAAATGAGAGAGAGTGTTTCAGGAATTTATTTTTCCATTTTCCTCCCTACTGGGGTGCAGTTTGTCAGTGACTGTGTTCCTCTACCTTAGTCCACAATTGCTGTCAGGCAGTCATTTTTCCTTATCTCTAGCTTTCTCCTTTACTGAGTGCTTTACTGGTTGATATCACGACAGCCCACAGAAACCCTTGGATTAAACTCTCTTCAATTACTCCTTTTGACTATACCACCTGTTTTCCCATTGGAGCCCTGCCTGTTCATATGGGTGCTCATGAATTGTTCTTTTGGTGTACTTTGCAAAGCAAAAACAGCTAATGTGGCCATTACATGGCATTTTCCAGGTGAAATGGATGGAGACTGATATCATCATGGTAGAAGTAAGAGCTAAGGTCTCATATGAGTCAGGGAATAAGAGTTGGAACAGTTAGTAGTTACCATAAGCATCACTGAGTACTGAGTAAGTACCAAGGAACACCTAAGTATAAGAGAGACAAGTTGCAGTTCAAAGTCATGATTAGTTTATATTTCAAAGTCAACTGGAAAAAAATGGATATAAAGAAGTATCATGTATTGACCAAAAGCATTAACTTGAAACCAGATGATTTACATTGTAATCTTGGCTGTACCCCTAAAAACTGTGTGATCTTGGATAAGTTGCATAATGCTGCTGTGCATGGGTTTCCTAATCTATAAAATGGGAGAAAATATTAGTACCTACATCATAGGGTCAAAGTGAGGATTCAATGAATGTAAAGTACCTAGAAGAGTTCTTAACACCTGATAAGTACAGTACATATCTTTACTAAAATAATTGAAAGTCATATGGTTGAGGATTATTTTGGAGTAGATCATTGGCAGAGGATGAAATCCTACTATGGATAAAAAGCCCTTGTTTGAGTGTGTCTGCTTCTATAGATGTAGTACCATAGCTCTGGGGTTTGGTTGGGTCTATAATGACTGCATTGGCCCTGAAAAAGAGAACCTTTGGGTCTTCCCAGGTGGCTCCTTGATCAAGGCTTTATGATATATGTTTACATGGTGGCAAATGCTAGGCCTCTGGAAGTCCTAACAGATTTGGCAGAGGGTTTTATAGAGACTGTATGTCCACCAAGAGAGACTTTGTGACAGAGAGTACTTGAACACAAGTGCTTCCAGCAAGAATGTGTGGATGACATAGTATCCCTCCTTGGTGCAGCCTGAGGAATGCAGAGAAGTCAGTGAAGGATCTCTCGGGCTTTGAAGGCAGGAGAGTGTCTTTTCTGAAGCTGTTGGAAAAAGTGTACACTCTATATTTTGTTCCATGGCCCTTTATAAGCCTTGTAGATAAGGGAGGAGGCATTATTAACCAATTTTATAAACAAGAAAACTGAGGCCTACAGTGACACATCTTGGAAGTGGAGGAACTAATAATCTGAACCAGATTTGTCTGACTCTTCGTCCAATTTTCTTTGGACCCCATAATGCTGTGCAGTTCTCTAACAGGGTTTCTATGATATGACTTTCTGTGTATACAGAAAAAGTCAAAGGCAGAGAAGATAGCACTAGTTTAACATACCAAGGCAAAAGAGCATGATATACTAAGCTTTTCAATGACTGGATAAATGAATTCAGAATGTAGAGAGAGAGGAAACTATGTACATCTAACACATCAATAAAAAAGTGCAGAAAGACCAGACAGATTCCATCTACCAGGGAGAACAAAAGTTAACCAATGAAGATAACTTCGGAACTATATTGGCCTGGAGATGGTACCAGAAGACTCTACATTAACAAACATTAGTAACTAGTCTTTATCTGCCATTTATTTGCCTTCCTCGAAGTTGCCACCTGTGGATATTCAGTCTTTTACCTTTGTCTTGTTACTTTTCTAAAAATGTGCTGTTCCTGGGGGCAGGGGCAAGATGGCCAAATGGACACAGCCGGGAAATGCCTCTCCCACTGAGAGAAACCAAAATATTGAGTAAACCATGACACTTCAAACAGATCTTTTGAGAGAAAACACTGAAATCCAATAAACAGTCAATGCAGACAGTGAGGTTGAAGAGGGAGGAAGCTGGAAAGCATGCATGGAGTTGTCAAGTGCCAGGACTAGCATGAATGGGTCCTAAGAAAAGGAAAAGTAAAGGAATTCTGGGGCACCACACTCCTGCTGCAGACCTCTGGGATCCCAGCAACAAGAGATCCTATGACCCTCATCGACATTTGAATTGGCAGGGGGAGCCACCTGGAGAGTAGACAGAGGCAGCGCTCAAACCTGTGTGGAACCCAGAGTGGGTTGCTCATGCGGCAGGTGCAGCAAAACATGACAGTAGGCATCCATCCCCTAAGGCTCTCCATTTTTTTCTGAGTGACTCTAGCCCACACTGAGTGCTGGGCCAGGAGACAGTAGAACTGCCTTTTCTGTGGGACCAAGGCACAGCTGATCTGCATGCTCCCTTGTCTGCTGGCCTCTCCCAAGGCCTGTACCTGGCTGCTTCTGAGAGGGTGAACACAGTACAGCCTCCACTGCACCATCTGAGGCCAGCAGCCTGGAAGCACTTTGCCGGTCCCCCAGCAGAGCCGGTGCTCAAAACTGTGGGGACAGAGAACAAAGCTACAGGCCCATTTCTAATCTCCCAGTGTTAGAGCCCAAAACTCAGGAATATCGAGCTGAGATTGTGGCGAGAGCTCAAGCACAGGAGGAGTCCCCACTCTCGGAACACTGAGAGGAGTGAGCTGTGATTTTGTGTGCCGATGTGGGTGCTGGGCATCCCTCCCTCCACAACACAGGTCCAGGAAGGGTGTAGCCTATTGGCCAGGCACAGCTTCTGCTTTAGAAAGCCCATGGCCTGGGACAGATGAAAAAGCCCAGCAATCTGGACATGGAAGGCCAGGGAAGAAACCTAGCTGGCTGGGCCTGCTTCTGGAGCAGACACCAGAGGAAGATCCAGTTGGGTGAGTGCAAGCTGTGTGGTCTACACAGTCATCTTCTGGGGAAACAACAACAACAACAACAACAAAAACAGGCCATGGGTACCAATGGTCTGCCTGGGGATCCTCTGCTCTTGACCCTCTGCATCACCAGACCATCTACAGACATACCACACAACCCACTTTGACTCTGCCAAGCTCAGAGGATCAGTGGGTACCTGGGAAGTTGAAGGTATCCTGGTAACCTAACCTTCATCTTGGGTTGCCCCTAAAGGGGGGATAGTGCAACCTACCAGGGTCCCCCTTGGGGCTAAGGAAATGTGAGCACAATATCAGTGATTGTAGGGTGTCCCCCAATGCCCAGGAACAGACTTGGTGAGAGTTTATCTCTTGCCACCTTTCCCCAGGTCTCCCCCTCTCCAGAGTACTGCTGTGGACACATTGAAATAAAAAAGAGATGCACAGCTGAGTAGTAGCCTATCTGAAGGCACTTACTCTTAAGTGCCATCTACTGGATTACAGCCCAAATTACACTACCAACAAAAATTCATTCAGTATACATCGCCTGTGAAACCCAATGCAGGAAACTAAGAAACCTGTACAGAGCCTTGGTCCTCTGAAAACACCCAGAAACAAAGACAAGTGACTATAGACAACATACACCACAGTGAAATCCTCAAGGAAAAAAAAAGAATGTAAAGGCAAAAATCTTCATCCAAATGAAAGCAACTTCAGAAAGATAAACACACTCTAGCCCTTTCAGATGACAAGGAACCAGTGCAAGTGCCAGAGGCATTTGAACCAGAGCAACTCCATCTTGAATAAGGGCTGGGTAAAATAAGGCTAAGGCCTTCTGGGTTACATTCTTGGATGGTTAGGCATTTTAAGTCACAGGATGAGATAGGAGGTCAACACAAGATACAGGTCATACAGACCTTGCTGATAAAAGAGTTTGCAGTAAAGAAGCTGGCTAAAACCCACCAAAACCAAGATGGTGATGAGAGTGACCTCTGGTCATCCTCACTGCTACACTTCCACCAGTGCCATGACAGTATACAAAGGCCATGGCAACATCAGGAAGTCACCCTATATGATCTAAAAAGAGGAGGCATGAATAATCCACCTCCCCTTTTTTAGCATATAATGAAGAGATAGCCACAAAAATGGGCAACCAGCAGCCCTCGGGGCTGATCTGCCTATGGAGTAGTCATTCTTTTGTTTCTTCTCTAATAGACTTGCTTTCACTTTACTGTATGGACTCCCTGAGTTCTTTCTTGTGCAAGATCCAAGAACCCTCTCTTGGGGTCTGAATTGGGACCACTTTCTGGTAACACAAGAACTCTAAAATTCAAAAAGTCAGAGTGTTTCTTTATCTCCAAAGGATTTAACTAGCTCCTAGCAATGGATCCTAAACAGACTGAAATGTTTGAAAAGACATAGAATTCAGAATCTGGATGGCAAGGAAACTGAACAAGATTTAAGAGAAAGTTGAAGTTCAATACAAGGAAACCAGTAAAATGATCCAGCAGTTGGAAGATGATATAGCCATTTTAAGAAAAAAACAGGCCAGGTGCAGTGTTTCATGCCTGTAATCCCAGCACTTTGGGAGGCCGAGGCGGGCAGATCATGAGGTCAGGAGTTCAAGACCAGCCTGGCCGACATGGGGAAACCCCGTCTCAACTAAAAAATGCAAAAATTAGCCGGGCGTGATGGCGCGTACCTGTAATCCCAGCTACTGGGGAGGCTGAGCCATGAGAATTGCTTGAACCCAGGAGGTGGAGGTTGCAGTGAGCCGAGATCGCGTCACTGCACTCCCGCCTGGGTGACAGAGCAAGACTCTGTCTCAAAATAAATAAAAAAGAATTAAAGAAAAAACAAACTGAACTTCTGGAATTGAAAAATTCACTGCAGGGAATTTTCAAATACAGTTGGAAGACTTAACAATAGGTGAGAACAAGCTGAGGAAAGAATTTCAGAGCTTTAAGATCAGTCTGAATCAACCCAGTAAGACAAAAATAAAGAAAAAATAATTTATAAAAATAAACAAAACTTCTGAGAAATATGGGTTTATGTAAAGAGATAAAACCTGTGACTTACTGATATTCCTGAGAGAGAAAGAGAGAGAGTAAGCAACTTGGAAAGCATATTTGAGGATATAGTCCACATCGATTTTCCCAGTATAGGTAGAGGTTGACATGCAAATTCAAGAAATTCAGAGAACCCCTGTGAGATACTATACCAGACAACCATCCCTAAACCACATAGTAATCAGACATTCTGAGGTCAATGTGAAAGAAAAATAAAAGAGACAGCTACAGAAAAGGGTCAGGTCACTCACAAAGGGCAGCCCATCAGACTAACAGTGGACTTCTTAGCAGAAATCTTACAAGCCAGGAGAGATTGGGGGCCTATTTTTAACATCCTTAAAGAAAAGAAATTCCAACCAATAATTTTATATCCCACCAAAATAAGCTTCATAAGCAAAGGAGAAATAAAATATTTTTCAGAATAGCAAACACTAAGGGAAATCATTACCCTAGACCAGCCTCACAAGAAACCTTTAAGGGAGTTTTACACAGGGAAATGAAAGAATGATACCTGCTTCAACAGAAACACACTTAAGTACCTAGCCCACAGATCCTATAAAGCAACTAAACAATCAAGACTACAAAGGAACCAGCTAACAATATCATGACAGTATTAAAAGCTCACATATCAATATTTACCTTGGATGTAAATGGTCTAAACACCCCACTGAAAAGGCAGAGTGGCAAATTGAAAAAAAAAAAAAAAAAAGAAAACACACAAGACCCAAATGTCTCTTGTTTTCAAGAGACCAATTTCACATGTAACGACATTCATGGGTTCAAAGTAAAGGGATGGAAAAATCTAGCATGCTAATGGAAAACAAAAAAAGAGCAGAGATTTCTATTTTTATATCAGATAAAACAGACTTTAAACCAGTAACAGTCAAAAAAGGACAAAGAAAGGCATTATACAATGATAAAGGCTTGAATTCAACAAGAAGAGTTAACTATCCTAAATATATATGCACCCAATATTGGAACAGGCAGACTCATAAAACAAATACTTCTAGACCTGTGAAAAGACTTAGACAGCCACTCAATAATAGTGGGGGACTTCAACACCCCAGTGACAGGGTTAGACAGATTATCAAGGCAGAAAACTAACAAAGTAATTCTGGACTTAAATTTGACACTTGAACAATTGAACCTAATAGAATACTCCACTCAACATCCACAGAATACTCATTCCTCTAACTTGCACACAGAAAATCCTCTAAGATTGACCACGTTCTTGTCCATAAAGCATGTATCAATAAATTAAAAAATTCAAAATTATACCAAGCATAATCTCAGACCACAGTGGAATAAAAAGAGAAATCAATACCAAGAAGATCTCTCAAAATCACACAATGACATGAAAATTAAACAGCTTCCTCCTGAAATAAATTGGGGTAACAATAACATTAAGGGTGAAATTTAAAAATTATTTGAAACAAATTAAAACAGAGGCACAACATACCAAAATCTCTGGGGTGCAGTTAAAGTAGTGTTAAGAGGAAAAATTATATTGCTAAATGCCTACATCAAGAAGTAAGAAAGATCTCAAATTAACCATCTAACATTGCACCTAGAGGAACTAGAAAAACAAGAACAAAATAACCTCAAAGCTATCAGAAGAAAACAAGTAAGTAAAATCAGAGCAGAACTGAATGAAACTGAGATGCAAAAATCCATAAAAAGGATGAACAAAACCAAAAGTTGGTTATTTGAAAGGATAAACAAGAATAGTAAATAGCTAGCTAGATTAACAAAAAATAAGAGAGAAGATCCGAATAAAAAATCAGAAATGACAAAAGTGTCATTATAACCAATTCCACAAAATACAAAAGATCCTCAGAGACTATTATGAACACCTCTATACACACAAACTAGAAAATCTAGAGAAAATGGATAAATTACTGGAAACGCACAGCCTCCCAAGACTGAATCAAGAAGAAATTGAAACCGTGAACAGGCCACCAGTAATGAGTTCCAAAATTGAATCAGTAATAAAACCCCTACTGACAAAAAAACAAAACCAAACCAAACAAAACCCTGGACCAGATGGATTCAAAAGCGAATTTTGCCAGATGTAAAAAGAAGAGCTGGTAGCAATCCCACTGGAAATATTCCAAAAAATCAAAAAATCGAAGAGGAGGGGCTCCCCTTAACTCTTTCTTTGTAGCAACATCATTCTGATACCAAAATCTGGCAAAGACACAACAGAAAAATAAAATTACAGGACAATATCCCTGATGAACACAGACACAAAAATTTCAACAAAATATTAGTAAACCAAATCATCAACACATTAAAAATTAATTTACCAAAATCTAGTAGGCTTTATTCTGGGGATGCAAAGTCAGTTCGACATACACAAATCAAAAAATGTGATTCATCACATAAACAAAAAGCATATGACTATATGAATAGACATAGAAAAAGCTTTCAATAAAATCCAAGATCCCTTCTTTATTGAAAATGCTCAATAAATTAGCTATTGAAGGAATACCTCAAAATAGTAAGAGCCATCTATAACAAATCCACAGCCAACATCATACTGAATGAACAAAAGTTGGAAGCATTCCCCTTGAGAGCTGGAACAAGATAAGGATGCCCATTCTCACCACCCCTATTCAACATAGTACTGGAAGGCCTCGCCAGAACGATAGGCAAGAGAGGAAAATAAAAGGCATCCAAATAAGAAAAGAAGTCAAACTCACTGATGGTAAGATTCTATATGTAGAAGACTCTGACCAAAGGCTCTGAGAACTGGTAAACGACTTCAGAAAAGTTTCAGGATACATAATCAATGTACAAAAATCATGAACATTTTTATACACTAAAAATGTGTAATAAAATACCTAGGAATACCTCTAACCAAGGAGGTAAAAGATCTTTACAAGGAGAACCACAAAACACTGCTGAAAGAAATCATAGATGACACAAAAACTGAAAAAACATTCTATGCTTATGGATTAGAAGAATCAATATTATTAAAATGTCCATACTGCCCAAAGCAATCTACAGATTCAGTGCTATTTCTATCAAACTACCAAGGTCATTTTTGATAGAATTAGAAAAAGCTGTTATAAAATTATATGGAACCAAAAAAGAGCCAGCATAGCCAGGGCAATCCTAAGGAAAAAAATAAATAAATAAAGCTGGAGACACTGACTTCAAAGTATACTAGAAGGCAAAGTTAACCAAAACAACATGGTACTAGCACAAAAACAGACACATAGACCAATGGAACAGAACAGAGAACCCAGAAATAAAGCTGCACAACTACAACCATTTGATCTTTGACAAAGTCGACAAAAATAAGCAATGGGGAAACGACACCCTATTCAATAAATGGTGCTGGGATAAACTGGCTAGCCATATGCAGAAGAATAAAACTGGACTCCTACCTTTCACCATATACAAATATTAACTCAATGTAGATCAAAGACTGCAAACTATAAAAATCCTAGAAGAAAACTTAAGAAATACACTTCTTGGCATTGGGTTTGGCAAAGAATTTATTTTGTATATATAATATAATATAATATAATTATATATAATATATATCAAAATTAATTGCAACAAAAACAAAAATTGACAAGTTGGACCTAATTAAACTAAAGAGCTTCTGCACATCAAAAGAAACTCCCAACGGAGTAAACAACCTACAGAATGGCAGGAAATATTTACAAATTATGCATCTGATAAAGGTATAATATCCAGAACCTATAAGAAAATTAAACAAATCAATAATCAAAAATCAAATAACTCCATTAAAAAATGGGCAAAGGACATGGAAACTTCTCAAAAGAAGACATATGAGCAGCCAATAAATATCAAAAAATGCTCATCATGACGAATCATCAGATAAATGCAAATAAAAACCACAATGAGATACCATTACATACCAGTCAGAATGGCTATTAATGAAAAGTAAAGAAGTAATAGATGTTGGTGGGGCTGCGGAGAAAAGGGAATGCTTATATACTGTTGGTGGGAATGTAAATTCATTCAGCCACTGTGGAAAGTACTTTGGAGATTTCTCAAACAACTAAAAATGGAAATAACATTTGACCTAGCAATTTCATTAGTGGTTATACACTGAAAGGAAAACAAATTGTTCTACCAAAAAGACATATGCACCAATATATTCACAGCAGTACTATTCAAAATGGCAAAGACATGGAATCAATCTAGGTTCCCATCAATGATGAATTAGATAAAGAAAATGTGGTACATATATATTATGGAATACTACGCAGGCAAAAAAGGGAATGGCATTATATCTTTGCATCAACATGGATGCAGCTGGAGGCCATTATTGTAAGTGAACTGACACAAAAACAGAAACCCAAATACCATATTTTCTTACTTATAAGTGGGAGCTGAATATTGGGTATATGTAGACATGAAGATAGGAATGATAGATACTGAGGACTATTACATGTGGGATGCAGGGAGGGGGGCAAGAGTTGAAAAACTACCTACCAGGTACTATGCTCAGTGCCTGGGTGACAGGTTCAGTCATACCGCAAACCTCAGCATCACGTAATATATCTGTGTAACAAACCTGCATAAGCACCCCCTGAATCTAAAACAAAAGTTGCAAAAACATTTACTATTCTTTGTTGAAAATGATTGATATGGTTTGGCTGTGTCCCCCGCTAAATCTCAGTTTGATTTATAGTTCCCATAATCCCAATGTGTCATGCCAGGGACCCAGTGGGAGGTAATTGAATCAGGGGGTCGATTATCTCCATGCTGTTCTCGTGATAGTGAGTGAGTCTCACGAGATCTGATGGTTATAAAGGGCAGTTCCCCTGCACAGGTTCTCTTGCCTGTTACCATGTGAGACATGCCTTTGCTCCTCTTTCGCCTTCTGCCATGCTTGTCAGGCCTCCCTAGCCATGTGGAACTGTGAGTCCATTAAACCCCTTTTTCTTTATAAATTACCCAGTCTCAGGTATGTCCTTATAGCATTGTGAGAACAGACCAATACAATACAATATAAGCTGAATTTCAAAACCACATCTTTGAGAATTACCCATTCCCTGGATGTCTCACATGTATACATGAAATATACATGTAAATAAACTCAAGTTTCTTTTTCTCCTGTTAATCTTTGTCTTCTTACAAGGGTGCCTTTCAACTCAGAACATATGAGAGTTATTCTTCCCCTAACATATACCATGTACTTTGTTAGGGGCTGGGAATCTAATGATGAGCAAAAAACACACACTCAACGTTTTCTTCGTGAAACTTATGTACTAGAAAGAGAAAGAGGCATCATTAACTAATCATTGATTGCTGCTGCCCATGCTCATTTGAAAGCATAAGACTCTGGCAGAACCCTCTGTTTGTGGCTTCTTTTAGGAGATGGATATAAAACTAGATTTACTGACAGCTTCTTTGTACCAGGCACTATACTAGGCCTCTTGCCTACAGTATGTCATTTATTTCTTGTAATAAACTTACTAGGAAAGTATTATTTATTTCCACTCTTATAGATGAGAAAATGGAGGATCAGAGAAGTCTAGCAACCTACTCAAAGTCAGGCAGCAAGTAATCAGAATTGGAATTTATTTCTGGATTTCATTCCAGTACTTCTTTTTTTTTTTTTTCTTTTTCTTTTTTTTTTTGAGACGGAGTCTCGCTCTGTCGCCCAGGCTGGAGTGCAGTGGCCGGATCTCAGCTCACTGCAAGCTCCGCCTCCCGGGTTCACGCCATTCTCCTGCCTCAGCCTCCCAAGTAGCTGGGACTACAGGCACCCGCCACCTCGCCCGGCTAGTTTTCTGTATTTTTTAGTAGAGACGGGGTTTCACCGTGTCGGCCAGGATGGTCTCGATCTCCTGACCTCGTGATCCGCCCGTCTCGGCCTCCCAAAGTGCTGGGATTACAGGCTTGAGCCATACAGTACCTCTATTAAAAAAAAAAAAAAAACCCGCTACCTCCAAAGTTATGAAATGATTGCTAGCACACCATCACAATAGCTCAGATAATTAAATAATGTTGGAATAATGTTGGATTCTCTTTATAGAAATTCTTATAATCTATATGATGAGTTCAGAATTTTATTCATTAAAATGAAATAAATTATACATTAGTAAAATTTATTCATTGTCTTTTGACCCGAATTCTCGTCACAAGCTCACCTTTAAATGATAGCTTTTTATTGTCTACTTTTCAGTATTTTGGTTGAATCTTGATGAAAAGGTTAACAATATTCTCAAAATAAAGAGGTCTGAAGAAAAGGAAATTGGAAAAATGGAAAATATTTTTTTTCTTGAAATGAAAGCATTGATTTCCCTGTGGAATAGAATAGTGTTTTGTAGTTTAGTTATGCCATTAGCCATTAAGCAGTGCTTCCCTGCTGTAAAAATATTCTTCCTAAGCGATGTAAGTCTAGCTGTTTCTAACTTTGTTATTCTAAATATGATTGACATAAACATTTATTAGCTTGTTATATAGTGAACAAATAGGATTGTACAAAGATTGTCGCTGTCTTAATTTTGGTTTTATATTTCCATTCATGTCTCCTCTTTTGCCTCCTTACCATCCCATCAGTATAGCTTTAAGTTTGGAAGCTCAACAGTGTCCACTAGTGGACAAACAAAAGTATAACTATGTGATTACAAAGGAAAACCTATTAGATTAAAAAAGTAGAGACTTTCTCCAGACTACTGTATGCATGTGTGTATATATATATAAAAATATATATACATACAGTATATATAAATGTATATACATACTATATATATAAATATATATACATACTATATATATACACATACATACAGTATATATTTATAAAATCAAAATAACATTTCTCTGTAATATCCAGATTTTATAACAGATTAAAAATTAAGATTTGGGGAAAAACTTTCCATTCCACATTTACTTAATGAAGAAACCCTAATTCAATGTAGAATTCAAGTAATAATATTAGACAGTTTAAAAATTCTTAAATCTTTTGATTTTTCACTATTTAAATATTGTTAGCCAACACCACCTCTCCCTTATCCCCTGGCAGAAGCTGCATGGTGAGGAGAGAGTATTTGTGCACTTGGGAGAGGGAGAACATAGGAATTGTGAGACATTACATTGAACTCAGTGCTGCCCTGTTACAGCAGAAAGCAAAACCAGGCTGAACTCAGCTAAAGGCTGACCATGGAGGGAGTATTTAAATCAGCCCTAGTCAGAGAAGAATCACCCTTCCCAGTGGTCAGAATTTGAGTTCCAGTAAGCCTCAGCACCACGGGCTAAGTGCTTTGGGGCCCAAACTAAACTTGAAAGGTTGTCTGGGCCACGAGGATGGTAAATACTAGGCGAGTCCTAGTGTTAAACTGGGCTCAGAGCTGGTGGTCTTGGAGGACATGTGACCTACTGAGATACCAGCCAGGGATGCTAAGGGAGGAATGCTTGTGCCACCCCCCACCCCAACCCCAGCCTGCACAGCTCACAACTCTAAAAGAGACACCTACATTCTTTTTGAGGAGAGAAGAGGCAAGAGTAAAGAGGACTTCGTCTTGCATCTTGGATACCAGCTGAGCCACAGCAGGATAACCCAACAGTCAGAGTCATGAGGCCTCCTTTCCAGTACCTAGCTCCTGGATGACATTTATAGTAACACCCTGGGCGAGAAGGAAACTGACTGCCATGAAGGCAAGGACCCCATACAAGCAGGATCTATCACCTGATGACTATGGAGCCAATGGCCCCTGAATAACCAGTAGCGATACCCAGGTAGTATGCCGTAGGTCTTGGGTGAAGCTAGCTGGCTTCACGTGACACTCAGCACATTCCAAGTTGTGGTGGCTATGAGGAGAGACTCCTTCTGCTTGAGAAAAGCAGAGGAAAAAGCAAAGGGTACTTTGTCTTGAACCTTAGGTACTAGCATGCCCATGGAGTCAGGTAGAGCAACTAGTGGGCTCTTGGGGTCCCTGATTCTAGGCTTTGGCACTTGGATGGCATTTCTGGACTTTCCCTGGGCCAGAGGGAAGCCCACTTCCCTAAAGGGTGAGTCTCAGGCCAGGCAGCATTTACCAAAACATGACTGAAGAGCCCTTGAGAATTAAGGAAACATCAGTCATAGCCTGGCAGTACTGCCTGTGGGACTGTGGTGGTAGTGGCCATGAGCTGAAGCTCCTTCATCTATGGAAAGAAGAGGGAAGAGTGGGAAGGACTGCATCTTGTGGTTTCAGTGTCAGCTCAGTCACAGTACAATAGAACAACAGGTAGACTTCTAAGGTTTTTGACTGAGTCCCTGGCTTCCAGATGGTACCTCTGGACCTGCCCATGGCTTAGGGCAACTTGTCACACAGAAGGGAATGACACAAACCAGGGTGACTTGGTGACCTGCTGATTGTAGAGCTCCAGGGCCTTGAGCAAACATAGGTGATAGCCAGGTAGTGGTTAGAGTGACCCTTGGGTGAGAACTAGTGCTGTGCTGGCTTCATATTTAAGCCAGTGAAGTTGCAGTGGTGGTAACCACAGGGATGCTTGTGTTACTCCACTTCCAGTTCCAGATGGCTCATGAGAGAGAGAGCGAGAGCGAGCGAGTGAGAGAGAGAGAGAGAGACTTGGTTAGTTTGAGAGAAAGTAGGGAAAGAGAACAGGAATCTCTTCATGGTAATCCAGAGAATTCATCTGGATCTTATTCAAGACAACCAAGATGGTACCCCTATAAATTTGCAAGAACCATTGTGTTAATGGACTTGAGGGGCCCTCTAATGCAGATAGAGGTTGTATCATACTACCAAAGTTCTTTACAATACTTGGAAAGCCTTCCCAGGAGTGATAAGTCCAAACAAGCCCAGACTGCAATGACTACAATGAATACCTAACTCTTCGATGCCTAAACACAGACAAATATCCACAAGCTTCAATACCATCCAGGAAAACATAAACTCACCAAATGAACTACATAAGGCATCAGAGGCCAATCCTGGAGAAACAGAGATATGTTTTTTTCAGACAGAGAATTCAAAATAGCTGTGCTGAGGAAATTAAAAAGAAATTCAAAATTGTTAGAGAAGTAATCCAGAATTCTATCAGATAGATTCAACAAAGAGATCAAAATAATTAAGAAAAATGAAGCAGAAATTCTAGAGTTGAGAAATCAACTGACACACTGAATAATGTATCCGTCTTTTCAATAGTAGAATTGATCAAGCAAAAGAATTAGTGTTCTTGAAAAGAGGCTATTTGAAAATACGCAGTCAGAAGAGATTAAAAATAAAAATAAAAACAATGAAGCACGCATGCTAAAATAGCCTCCAAAGGGCAAATCTAAGAGTTATTGGCCTTAAAGAAGAAGTAGAGAAAGAGATAGGAGTAGAAAGTTTATTAAAAGGGATAATAACAGAGTACTTTCCAAACCTTGAGAAAGAAGACAACTTCAAGAAAGAAGTAGACTACTTGAAGAAAGACTACTTCAAGAAAGAAGACTACTTCAAGGCATTTGATAATCAAACTCCCAAAGGTCAAGTATAAAGAAAGTATTCTAAAAGCAACAAGAGAAAAGAAACAAATAACATATAAGGAAGCTCCAATACAGTTGGCAGCAGACTTTAGTGACAACCTTACAGGTCAGGAGAGAGTAGCAAGACATATTTAGAGTTTTGAAGAAAAAAACCTTCTACCCTAGAAAAGTATATCTGGTGAAAATATCCTTCAACGCTAAAGGAGAAGTAAAGATTTTCTGAGACAAACAAAAGCTGAGGAATTTCATAAACACCAGACCCTGTCTTTCAAGAAGTGCTAAAGAGAGTTCTTCAGAAAACAAGGACGTTAATGAGCAAAAAGTAATTGTCTGAAGGTACAAAACTCACTAATAGTAGTAAGTACACAGTAAAACACAGAATATTATAACATTGTAACTGTGGTGTGTAAACTGCTCTTAAGTAGAAAGACTAAATGATGAACCAAAAAAAAAATAACTAGAAAGAATTTCTGTAACAGTACAGTAAGATATAATTGGAAGAAAAAGATAAAAAGTGAGGAGATGAAATTAAGGTATAGAGTTTTTATTGGCTTTGTTTTTGCTTGGTTGCTTTTTGTTTATGCAAACAATCTTACTTTTTTTTCAGCTTAAAATGGTATGTTATAAGATAGTATGTGCAAGCCTCATGGAAACCTCAAATCAAAAAACATACAACAGATACAGAAAAAAATAAAAAGCAAGACATTAAATCATACCACCTGAAAAAAATCACACAAAAATATACTGAAGTACAGAGACCAGTGAAGCAACTACATCAACAAGTCTGCAAAATAACCATCCAGCATCATGATGACAGGATCAAATTTACAAATAACAATATTAACCTTAAATGTGAATGGGCTAAATACCCCAGTTAAAATATACAGAATGGTAAGCTGGATAATGAGCCAAGACCCATTGGTGTGCTGTATTGAAGAGACCCATCTCATGTGCAAAGACACACATGGGCTCAATAAAGGGATGGAGGAAAATTTACCAAGCAAATGGAAGGCAGAAAAAAAGCAGGTGTCACAATCCTAGTTTCTGACAAAACAGACTTTAAACCAACAAAGATCAAAAAGACAAAGAAGGATATTATATAATGGTAAATGGTTCAATTCAACAAGAAGAGCTAACAATTCTAAATCTGTGCACCCAATACAGGAGCACCCAGATTCATAAAGCAAGTTCTGAAAGACCTACAAAGAGACTTAGACTCACACACAATAATAGTGGGAGACTCTAACACCCCACTGACAATATTATATCACTGAGACAGAAAATTAACAAAGATATTCAGGACCAGAACTCAGCTCTGGATCAAGTGGACTTGATAGATATCTACAGAACTCTCCACATAAAAACAACAGAATATACATTCTTCTTATTGCCACATGGCACTTACTCTAAAATTGATCACATAATTGGAAGTAAAACACTCCTCCACAAATGCAAAATAACTGAAATCATAACAAACAGTTTTTCAGACCACAGAGCAATCAAATTAGAAATCAAGATTAAGAAACTCACTCAAAACCACATAACTACATGGAAATTTAACAATCTGCTCCTGAATGACTCCTGGGTAAATAACGAAATTAGGGCAGAAATAAAAAAGTTTTTTGAAACCAATGAGAACAAGCAGATGATGTAGCAGAATATCTGGGATGCAGCTAAAGCAGTGTTAAGAGGGAAATTTATAGCACTAAATGCCCACATCAAAAAGCTACAAAGATCTCAACTTAGCAACCTACCATCACAACTAAAAGAACTAGAGAGTCAAAAAATCCCAAAGCTAGCAGAAGACAAGAAATAACCAAGATCAAAGGAGAACTGAAGGAGAGAGAGACACGAAAATCCCTTCAAAAAATCAATGAATCCTGGAGCTGTCATTTCGAAAAAATTAATAAAATAGATAGATTGCTGGCTAGACCAATAAAAAAGAAAAGAGAAAAGAATCAAGTAAACACAATCAGAAATAATAAGGGAGATATCACCATTGTCCCCACAGAAATACAAACAACCATCAAAGAATACTATAAACACCTCGATGCACATTAACTAGAAAATTTAGAAGAAATGGATAAATTCCTGGACACACACACCCTCCCAAGACTGAACCAGGAATAAATTGAATCCCTGAACAGACCAATAATGAGTTCTGAAATTGAGATAGTAATAAATAGCCTACTAACCAGAACAGGCTCAGGACCAGAGGGATTTACAGCTGAATTCTACCAGAGGTACAAAGAAAGGTGTACCATTCAGTACATTCAGGTGTACTGAAACTATTCCAAAAAATTAAAAAGGAGGGACACTTCCCTAACTTGTTCTATGAGGCCAAGATCATGCTAATATCAAAACCTGGCAGAGATACAACAATAACAACAACAAAAAACTGCTGTGCGTGGTGGCTTATGCCTGTAATCCCAGCACTTTTGGAGGCCGTGGCAGGTGGATCACCTGAGGTCAGGAGTTTGAGACCAGCATGACCAACATGGAGAAACCCCATCTCTACTAAAAATACAAAATTAGCTGGGCGTGGTGGTGCATGCCTGTAATCCCAGCTACTTGGGAGGCTGAGACAGGAGAATCGCTTGAACCCGGGAGGCAGAGGTTGTGGTGAGCTGAGATTGTGCCATTGCACTCCAGCCTGGGCAACAAGAGTAAATCTCCAAAAAAAAAAAAAAAAAAAAAAAAACGAACGAATGAACGAACAAACGAACGAAAGAAAGAAAGAGAGAAAGAGAGAGAGAGAATAAGAGAAAGAGAGAGAGAGGGAGGGAAGGAGCAATGGAGGAAGGAAGGAAGGAAGGAAGGAAAAGAGCAGAAAAGAAAAGAAAACTTCAGGCCAATACCTTTGATGAACATCAATGCAAAAATCCTCAACAAAATACTGGCAAACTGAATCCTGCAGCACATCCAAAAGCTTATCCACCACAATCAAGTATTGATTGATCCAAGGCTTTATCCCTGAGATGCAAGGCTGGTTCAACATATAGAAATTGATAAATATGATTTATCACATAAACAAAACCAAAGACAAAAATGGCATATCTCAATAGATGCAGAAAAGGCCTTTGATGAAATTCAACATCACTTTATGTTAAAAACTCTCAATAAACTAGGTATTGAAGAAATCTACCTCAAAATAATAAGAGCCATATATGACAAACCCACAGCCAATATCATACTGAATGGGCAAAAGCTGGAAGCATTCCCTCTGAAAATCAGAACAAGACAACGATGCCCTCTCTCACCATTCCTATTCAACACAATATTGGAAATCCTGGCCAGGGCAATTGGGCAAGGTGAAGAAATAAAGGGTATTTAAATATGAAGAGAGGAAGTTAAATTAATTTTGTTTGCAGATGACATGATCCTATAGCTAGAAAACCCTGTCATCTCAGCCCAAAATCTTCTTAAGCTGATAAGCAACTTCAGCAAAATCTCAGGATACAAAATCGATGTGCAAAAATCACAAGCATTCCTATATACCAAAAATAGGCAAGCAGAAAGCCAAATCATGAATGAACTCCCATTCACAATTGCTACAAAAAGAACAAAATACTTAGGAAGACAGCTAACAAGGGAAGTGAAGGACCCCTTCAAGGAGAACTACAAGCACTGCCCAAATAAATCAGAAGACACAAGCAAATGAATAACATTCCATGCTCATGGATTGAGAGAATCAATATCATGAAAATGACCATACTGCTCAAAGTAATTTACAGGTTCAATGCTATTTCTATGAAACTACCAATGACATTTTTCACAGAACTATTTCTCAAAGCTTTTAAAAATTCAAAAAAGAGCCCAAATAGCCAAGGCAATCCTAAGCCAAAAGAACAAAACTGAAGGCATCACATTACCTGACTTCAAACAATACTACAGAGTTATAATAACTAAAACAGCATGGTACTGGCAACAAACAAACAAACAAAAAACAAGCACATAGACCAATGGAACAGACTAGAGAGCCTAGAAATAAGGCCACACACCTATGACCATCTGATTTTCAGTAAAGCTGACAAAAATAAGCAATAGGAAAAAGACTCCATATTCAATAAATGGTGCTGGGATAACTGACTATATGCAGAAGATCGATACTGGACTCTTTCCTTACAGCATATAAAAAAATCAACTCAAGATGGATTAAAGACTGAAATATAAAACCCAAAACAATAAAATTCCTGGAAGACAACCTAGGTAATACCATCCTGGACATAGAAACAGGAAAAGATTTCATGAGGAAAGACATGAAAAGAATCATGACAAAAGCAAAAATTGACAAGTGGGATCTAATTAAACTTAAGAGCTTCTGCACAGAAAAATAAACTATCAACAGAGTCAACAAACAATCTACAGAATGGGAGAAAATTTTTGCAAACTATTCATCTAACAAAGGTCTAATATCCAGTATCTATAAGGAACTTAAAAATTTTATAAGAAAAAAATAATCTTATTAAAAAGTGGGCAAAAGACATGAACAGATACTTTTTCAAAAGAAGACATACATGTGACCAAAAGGATATGAAAATATACTCTACATCAATAAACAAAATAGAAATGCAAAGCAAAACCACAATGAGATACCATCTCACATCACTCAAAATGGCTGCTACTAAAATGTTAAAAAATAACACATGTTGGCAAAGTTGTGGAGAAAAGGGAGCACTTATACACTGTTGGTGGGAATGTAAATTAATTCAACCATTGTGGAAAGTAGGGCAATTCCTCAAAGAGCTAAAAGCAGAACTATCATTTGACCCAGCAATCCTATGACTGTACATAATACCAAGAAAAATATAAATCATCCTACCATAAGTACACATGCATGTAAATGTTCATTGCAGCACTATTCACAATAGCAAAGACATGGAATACACCTACATTTCCATCAATGGCAGATTGGATGAAGAAAATGTGGTACATATATACCATGGAATACTATTCAGCCATAAAAAAGAACAAGATTATGTCTTTTGCAGGAACATGAATGGAGCTGGAGGTATTATCCCTAGCAAACTAAACAGGAACGTAAAACCAAATACTGCTTGTTCTCACTTATAAGTTGGACCTAATGATGAGAACTTATGAACACAAAGAAGGAAACAACAAACACTGGGATCTACTTGAGGATGGAGGGTGGGAGAAAGGAGAGGGTCAGATAAGATAACTATTGGGTAATGGGCTTAATACCTGGGTGACGAAATAATCTGTACATCAAATCCACAGGACACAAGTTAATCTATGTAACAAACCTTCACATGTACCCCAGAATCTAAAATAAATGTTAAAAAAGAAGAACTCAAGCAGAACTTTATTAATCAGATAGGCCTAAGGACGATAGTGTATGTTATTCTTGGCCCCATCGGGTTGTACTTGGGAATAGAATGAACAAGCAGGAGCTATGGGATGACTTCTGGCTCCCCTAGGAATATATGATTGACTTATTTGAATAATTTCCCATGCTGGAAGAGAGGTGAAATCCATTAGTTTGAGACTTTTAGGAAAATCGTCCAGATGGTAAGCCTTTGCCACTGGGTGGGGGTCACTGGTGAAAGCAGTAGAATTCATGGTTAGGACATTGGTGTCCTGTGAGGCTTGAAGATATGGAGGAAGGAAACACATGAAATATTAGGCCTTACTACGTGAAGACTTGTATTGTTACAGAAATCCAAGTAATTATTACTTCCTGTATGAAAAAATAAGAACTTCCCTAAAGCTTCTCTAAGGGTTAGCTCCTTCTCTTCCCACCTATAGATGGGAATAGAAATTGAGAACCTTTCAAGCTACTTTTTAGGTACAAGTTTTAAAAATTTGCTAAGAGAGAAGATCTAATGTTAAATGTTCTTATGATATTCAATCAATCAATCCAAAATAAAAAAAAAATATCTATTTTGAAAGTCTAAGCTAAATTTTGTTCAACATTTTTTTCCTCAGTGAAGGTCTTCCCTCCCCCACCCCCAGTAACAGCAGATATAGAAAGTAGCTATTGCTATTGTTACACTTGGTGTACCTCATTTGTTTTAATAGGCCTACCCAAACTCTTTCTTGCCTACTCTAATTACTACCACATAAGAATAGGCCTTCATAGCACTTCTACTCTTCACAGTTGACTTGTACCAATTGTGCCTTCTGCTTCCTGACAGATTACTGAGCTGTATTATTATTAATATATAGTGAGAAAACTGAGGTTGGACATAATCATAATATCTACCTTGCATAATTTTTGTGGGGATTAAATAAAAATAGTAATATCTGTAAAGTGTTTAGCATAGTGCTTGGTACGTGGTGAGCAATTGTGAGCAATCATTATTATTAACAGTGTCCATTTTTGACCTAAGTAACACACAAATTGCTTTCTTTCCAGTTCCTTGCTCCACACCAAATCATGTCTTCTAGGTATCCATAATGAGTTGAGGCTGTTTAAAATAATAGAGTCGGTTTAACTATGCTGCCCCTATTTTCCTTTCTACAGAAAAGTAGGAGGGCAGAGCTGAGAATGCTTCAGCCCTCGCCAGCACAGGGTAAACAGCTTTACCTCTCTTCCCTCAATTGAGGAAAGAGGGTCAGCACAAGTTTCAGAGTCTGTGTTTTTCTTGGTCACTGCCATGTTCATCAGGCCAAGGATTAGAAGGCAGCTGCCAATTTATCCTTGTTGCTATGATGACAAGAATTCCTGGGGAATCTCATTCATAGAAAAATGTCCAAATTTCTTTCTCACAAAGGATAAGGCCAGTTGACAAGTCAGTGGTTTTGGGCCAAGATGAAAGCCCGAGAGCCTGATTACGGTCTGGAACAGGGAAAGTCAGTGGTGTAATAACCACTGCAAAAACATGCAAAGAGTATCTCTTGGCCAGGCACACCAGAGAACAGATATAAATTCTCCTGTTCAAAGTGGCAGGTGTCAAATTGTAAACAGAGGAGGAAGCTGTCAGGACTGTCAACAAGCAGGGGACTGTTGACAATCAGTCAACAGGAACAAACGGACTGGAATTCCAGCTGTGCCACTTAAGAGCTGTGTGAACTTGCACAAGTCATTTAACTTTTCTGTGTTTCAGTTTCCTCATCTGTAATATGAGAATAAAAATATTATTTATCTCACAGGGTTATTTTGAGGTTATTACATGCAAAGCACTTAGAACAGTGCCTATCATATATTAAGAACCACAAAAGTGTTTTCTCTTATTATTTTAATTATTATTTTCAAGTTCAAATTCTTTAGTATGACACACAGGGACTTTCAGATGAGGTCCTCTTGCCTACCTTCCCAGCTCACACCCTTTCCTAAATGCACACTCTCCCTATACATACTGTGATACATACAGATGCTAGAGCCCACCTGGCTGCTTTACGACTCCTGCCTCTGCTCACTCTGCTGCCTCTGCCAACAGAGTCTGTCATGTGACCTTCTACTCAACTTCCAAAACTTGCTTCCAAAAAGTCCTGTCTCTAAAATTTCATCTAAAAATGTGCTGGCTCTTTTGTGTTGCTATTCCCTGCATGGACAGCTGTCAACATACATAAGACATTCTTTTGCCTGTCTTTGTGCACATATCCATCTATTTACTAAAATATGAGTCATTTAGGAACAAGGTCAAAATTTGTCTCTGCATTGCAGTACTTAGCATGGTACTTGGCACATATTAGATACTCAATGCATGTGTATTAAATAAATGAATGAATGAGTGAATCAATGAATGAGGGAATGAGTATATATCATGGATGTGGCTAAGACAGTGCTGAGATGACTGAATGAAAACTCTATTCCTTTAATAGAGAACCTTAGTGGACATGGTCTTCACAGGAAGATTTTCTTTTCTGCAGAAAGGGCTAACCTCTATTGAGATAAGGAGAGAGCTCCTCAGACTCCTTCTTGATGATGCCTAGAGGACCTGAGAGATCTTCAGGCTTCTAGAGTTTGTAGTGCCTGGACAGGCTTGTAAGCATCTCATCTCACTGTCAGAGTGCCACATGCAGCAGATAGCAGCTGCCAACGCACTGACTGCCACCAATATTCCTGGACATCATGGGATGCATTAAGTGACTGAATATCATGGGGTTATTGTCATCACTAACCTTGCTCAATGGCAGTACTTTTCTTGGATGAGCTTTTTAATAAATTCAAGGTGAAAACTTTTTTCATCCTTTTAGTGAAGAAGAAAAAATATTTAGTACTTTTGTTGTATAAGGAACAGTGCCTAAGGCAGGTACTTATACTCCTGACCTCAGCACCACTCGCTCTGGTTTTATAAAGCTATAGGACACAGCAGAGTTGGAACTGAAAAGTAGGGTAGAAAATAACACATAAGTTGGAGGGGAACAGTGGGATGCAGAAAGAATGACATCAGTCACATGTGTCCCACTCAAATACTTTTAGTCCCTGCAGTATAAGAAAGATGCCAACCAAGTGTCTACACTGGCTGGGGATCCTGCCATGGATGCAGGAGAAAATATTAAATCAAAGGGAGTAACAACAAAGAGAAAAGTTTGATCCACAGCTATACTGGAACAATCCAGAAAGAAGAAGGGGAATACCAGATTTTGCTATTTGTGTCACACAAGCTAGAAAAGCCCTACCTCTCCCATTGGGGAGGCAATCTATATTTCACCCATTTCCTTGCCTTACCAAGATGAAATTTTATGTAAACTAGATAATAATCTGATTTGGGCCTATTCCTTAATGGGTGGACCCAAAGTGACAGGTACGTTCATATTGTTAGATTTGTATTCTGTGTCATTTGAAGATTGTATTAGATTGCAAGCCAAGATGTTCACCTAGACACAGCCAGGAAGAACATCTCCCACCGAGAGACTAGGCCATCTGGAAGACTGGCACACACTGAGCAGATCTTCTGAGGGTAGGCCTTGAGAGTGGATTGAGGGAAGACGTAGACCCTAGGCTAAAGGGATAGGAAGCTGAGAATCCTACACAGGGTTGTTGGGCACTGGGACACATTCCTGGCCCCCACCAGCTTCTAGGGAAAAGGTGAGTTAAACAGATGAGGAGTAGCCTGCTTTCATCACAGACCTCCAGAATCCTAGCTGCAGGCGACCCCACAACCCCTATGGACAGATGAGCTGGCAGGGAGAGCTGTTTGGAGAGGTGACAGAGAACGGATTCCAGCCTGTGCAGAGCTCAGAGGGTTTGGCATGGGAATGGTTGCATTGGAGCATAGTCATGGACACCCATTCCCCCAAGGCTTGCCATGCTCCTCTAGGTGGCTTTGGCCTTTGGTGACTGTTAGACTAGACTAGACAGAACATGGTTGTCTTGCCCATGGGATGGAGCCAGTCCATTCTGAGCAAACCCCTCTCTGCCAATCTCTCCTGGAGCCCCAGCCTAGCCATACCCACTTGTAGTGTAGCCTCAGATGCCCAACCAGAGTACTTCCTAGGGGTCATCATTATAACTGCTTCAGCAGCAGACTGCACATAATTGTCGGAGAGCTCCAGCAGAATGGCCCCCATTGGTGCACACCCACTGACCCACATCTTCCCCCAACTGTAGCCTTCCCCTGCCACTTGCTGGTGCACGCTCATCCATGGTGCACCTCCCCACTGCTTTACTGGCACCCACAACCACATCTGTCCCATAACTGGCGTGAACATGAATGCATGGATGTTGCTGCCTCACCCCTGCTGCTGTCCCGTCCCCGCCAATGCATGTGCACCCTGCTACACCATTACTGCTATTGGCACACACGTAGGAGCATGGATCCTTCTGTCACTGACCCTACAAAGAGCTTTGGCTGGCACCTCCCCATCACCACCATCAGAGTGTTGCTACCAGTGGATCAGGAACACCTCAGTCCCTGCAGTGCAGCAGGTTCCTCACCTCAAGGGGCCAGAGATCAAAGCCCAGGGCCCATTACTAGTCCCCTAAGGTTACAACACATATTCTAGCAGTGATGAACTCAAGCTTGGCTTCCTGAAATTTTACAGAAACAAAGCCAGTGAACTGAACTCATGTTATACCACAATAAAACTCTCAAGGGCATCAAATAATATAAAAGTAAAATACTCTATCTAAAGGGCAGCAACTTCAATGATGAGAGGAACATCATTCCACACAGATGAAAAAGATCCAGGAAAAGAACTCCAGCAACTCAAAAGTCTAGAGTGTCTTCTTACCTCCTAATGACCATGCTAGTTTCCCATGCAATGGTTCTGAACCAGGCTGAAAGGGCTGAAATGACAGACATAGAATTCAGCATTTGTATAGGAACAAAGATAATTGACATTCAAGAGAAAGTTGAAACCCAGTCCCAATTCAGGAATCTAAGGAATCCAATTAGATAATACAAGAGCTGAAAGACAAGATAGTCATTTTAAGGAAGAACCAAATTGATCTGATAGAGGTTAAAAAAAAAACTCACTACAAGAATTTAATAATACAATCACAAGTATTAATAGCAGAATAGACCGAGCTGAGGAAAGAATCTCAGAGCTCAAAGATAGGATTTTCAAATCAACGCAGTCAGACAAAAATAAAGAAAAAATAATAAAAATGAATGTAAAACCTCCAAGAAATGTGAAATTATATGAAGAGATGAAACCTATGACTCATTGGTGTCCCTGAAGACAGGGAGAGAAAGCAAGCAATGTGGAAAACATATTTGAAGATATTGACCCAAACATTTCTCCAAGCTCATTAGAGAGGACAACATTCAGATTCAGGAAATGCATAGAACCCCTGTGAGATACCATACAAGATGACAATCCCTGAGTTAAATAGTCACCAGACTCTCCAAGGTTGAAATGAAAGAAAAAATGTTAAAACCACCTACAAAGGGAAGCCCAGCAGGCTAACAGTGGTCCTTTCAGCAGAAACTCTACAAGCCAGAAGAGATTGGGGGGCTATATTCAGCATTCTTAAGTAAGAGAAATTCCAACCAAGAATAAGATCCTTTTCAGACAAGCAAATTCAAAGGGATTTCATTATCACCAGACCTGCCTTACAAGAGCTCCTGAAGGGAGTGCTAAATATGGAAAGGAAAGACTATTACTGGCTAACACAAAAACCACATTTAAGTGCATAGACAATTGACACTGTAAAGCAACGACACAATCAAGTCTTCATAATAACAAGCTAACAGCACAATGACAGGATCAAATCTGCACATATCAATATTAACCTTGAATATAAACAGGCTAAATGCCCCCACTTAAAAGGCACAGAGTGGTAAGCTGAATAAAGAAGCAAGGCCCAAGTGTTTGTTATCTTCAAGATACCCATATCACATGCAATGACACTCATATGCTCAAAGCAAAGGGATAGAGAAAAATCTGCCAAGCAAAAAGAAAACAAAAAATAGCACGACTCACTATTCTTATATCAGAAAAAAACAGACTTTAAACAAATAACAATTAAGGACAAAGAAGGGCATTACATAATGGCAAAGAGTTCAACGAGAAGACCTAACTACCCTAAATATATATGTACCCAACAAAGGAGCACCCAGGTTCATAAAACAAGTTCTTAGAGACCTATGAAGAGATTTAGATAACCACACAATAATAGTGAGATACTTCAACACACCACTGAAGCATTAGAAAGATCATCAAGGCAAAAAACACACAAAGATATTTGGGACCTAAACTTGACACGACCAATAGACATCTACAGAACACTCCACTCAAAAACAACAGAATATACATTCTTCCCATCTGCACATGGAACATACTCTAAAATCAACCACACAATCATCCACAAAGCAATTCTCAGCAAATTCAAAGAAAAGGAAAAAAAAAATTATACCAACCATACTCTTGGACCACAGTGCAATAAAAATAGAAATCAATACTAAGAAGATCACCCAAAACCATACATTTACACAGAAATTAAACAATTTGCTCCTGAATGACTTTTGGGTAAACAATGACATTAAGGCAGCAATCAAGAAAGTGTTTGAAACTAATGAAAACAAAGAGACAACTTACCAGAATCTCTGGGACACAGCTAAAGCAGTGTTAGGAGGAAATATTATAGCGCTAAACCCCCACATCAAAAGTTAAAAAAAATCTCAAGTTAACAACCTAACATCACACATAGAGGAACTAGAAAAACAAGAGCAAACCAACCCCAAAGCTAGCAGAAGATAAAAAATAAACAAAATCAGAGTTGAATGGAATGAAACTGAGATGAGAAAAACCATACAAAAGATCAATGAAACCATAACTTGGTTCACTGAAAGAATAAATAAGATTGATAAACCACTAGCTAGAGTAATAAAGAAAAAAGAGGCCAGGCGTGGTGGCTCACGCCTGTAATCCCAACACTCTGGGAGGCTGAGGTGGGTGGATCTCTTGAGGTCAGGAGTTTGAGACCAGTCTGGCCAACATGGTGAAACCCCATCTCTACTAAAAGTACAAAAATTAGCTGGGTGTGGTAGCGCATGCCTGTAATCCCAGCTACTCAGAAGCCTGAGACAGGAGAATCATTTGAACCCAGGAGATGAAGTTTGCAGTGAGCCGAGGTCACGCCACTGCACTCCATCCTAAGCAACAGAGCGAGACTCTGTCTCAAAAGAAAAAAAAAAAAAAGAGAGAGAGAGAGAGAAGATCCAAATAAACACAATCAGAAATGACAAAGAGGATTTACCACGGTCTCCACAGTAATACAAAAAACTCTCAGAGACTATTAGAAACACCTCTATGCACAGAAACTCGAAAACCTAGAAGAAATGGATACATTCCTGGAAACATACAAACTCCCAAGATTGAACCAGGAAGAAACTGAAATCTTGAACAGACCAATAACGAGTTCCAAAATAGATCCAGTAATGAAAGTCTTGCCAACCAGAAAAACTCCTGAACCAGATGGATTCACAGCCAAATGACAGATACATAAAGAAGAGTGGGTACCATTTCTACTGAAACTATTCGAAAAAATTGAGGAGGAAACATTCCTCCTTAATGCATTCTATGAGACCAGCATCATTCTGATACCAAAACCTGGCAGAGACACAACAAAAAAAGAAAACTTCAGGCCAATATCTTGATGAATGTAGATGCAAAATTCCTCACAAAATTCTTTAAAAACGAAATCCAGCAGCACAACAAAAAGCTAATCCACCAGCCAGGCACAGTGGCTCACGCCTGTAATCCCAGCACTTTGGGAGGCTGAGGCAGGTGGATCACCTGAGGTCAGGACTTCAAGACCAGCCTGGCCAATAGGTGAAACCCTGTCTCTACTAAAAACACAAAAATTAGCTGGGCTTGGTGGCAGGTGCCTGTAATCCCAGCTACTTGGTAGGCTGGGGCAGGAATATCTCCTGAACCCAGGAGGCGGAGGTTGCAGTGAGTCGAGGTCATGCCATTGCACTCCAGCCTGGGTGACAAGAATGAAACTCTGTCTAACAAACAAACAAACAAACACAAACAAAAAACAAAAAAACCAAAGAAACCCTAATTCACCACGATCAAGTAGGCTTTATCGCTGGGATGCAAGGTTAGTTCAACATATGCAAATCAATATATGTGATCCATCACATAAACAGAAGAAAAAACAAAAACCACATGACCATCTCAGTAAATGCAGAAGCTTTTTGAAAAAATATTAACAGCCCTTCATATTAACAGACTTCAACAAATTAGGCATTGAAAGGATATACCTCAAAATAGTAAGAGCCATCGCTGACAAATTAACAGCCAACATCATACTGAATGGACAAAAGCTGAAAGCATTCCCCTTGAGAACTGGAAAAAGACAAGGATGCCCACTCTCACCACTCCTATTCAACATAGTACTGGAAGTCCTTGCCAGAGCAATCAGGCAAGAGAAAGAAATAAAAGGCATCCAAAAAGGAAGAGACAAAGTCAAATTATCTCTGTTTGCAGATGATATGATTCCATACCTGGAGAATGGTATGGTCTCTGACCAAAAGTTTCTAGATCTGATAAACAACTTCAACAAAGTTTATGTACAAAAATTAGTAATATTTCTATACACCAACAATGTCCAAGCTGACAGCCAAATAAAAAATGCAATTCCATTCACAATATCCACAAACAAATCAAATACCTAGGAATACAGCTAACCAGAGACATGTAAAATATCTACAAACAGAATTAGAAAACACTGCTGAAATAAGTCAGAGATGACACAAACAAATAAAAAAAAATTTCCATGCTCATGGATAGGAAGAATCAATACTGTTAAAATGTCCATTCTGCCCAAAGCAATTTACAGAATCAATGCTATTCTTATCAAACTAGCAACAAAGTTTTACACAGAATTAGAAAAAAACTTTCTACAATTCATGTGGAACAAAAATAGAGCCCAAATAGCCAAAACAATTCTAAGCAAAAAGATCAAAGCTGGAGACCTCACATTACTGGACTTCAAACTTATACTACAAGGCTACAGTATCCAAAACAGCATGGCACTGCTACAAAAACAGACACATAGATCAATGAAACAGAATGGAGGACTCAGAAATAAAACTACACACCTGCAATCATCTGACCTTCAACAAAGTTGACAAAAACAAGCAATGGGAAAAGGACTCCGTATTTAATAAATGGTGCTGGGATACTAGTTAGCCATATGCAGAAAATTGAAACTGAACCCTTTCCTTTCATCATATACAAAAATCAACTCAAGATAAGGACTTGAATGCAAAACATAAAACTATAAAAACCCTTGACTAAAACCTATGAAATACCATTCTGAACATAGCCCCTGGCAAAGATTTCATGACAAAGATGCCAAAAGCAGTTACAACCAAACCAAAAATTAACAAATGGTACCTAATTAAACTAAAGAGCTTCTGCACAGCAAAAGAAACTATTAACAGAGTAAACAGATAATCTACAGAATGGGAGAAAATATTTGCAGACTATCCATCTGACAAAGGTCTAGTAGGCAGCATCTATAAGGAATGCAAATGAATGAACAAGCAAAAAATAAACAACAGCATAACAAAGTGGGCAAAGGACATTAACAGACACTTTTTGAGAGAAGACATACAGTCGGTCAACAAGCATATGAAAATATGCTCCACATCACTAAACATTAGAGAAATGCAAATCAAAACCACAATGAGACACTTACTGCCTCACACCAGTCACAATGGCTACCACTGAGCAGGCAAAAAATAACAGAGCTGGCAAAGTTGTGGAGAAAAGAGAATGCTTGTACACTGCTGGCATGAATGTTAATTAGTTCAGCCACTGTATAAAGCAGTTTGATAATTCCTCAAAGAACTTGAAATAGAACTACCATTCTAAGCAGCAATTTCATTATTAGGTATATACTCAAAGGAATATAAATTGTTCTGCCACAAAGACCCATGCATGTGTATGTTCATCACAGCACTATTCACAATAGGAAAGACATGGAATCAACCTCAATGCCCACAAATGATAGACTGCATTAAGATAATGTGGTACAGATACTCAATGGAATACTACATAGCCATAAAAAGAATTAGATCATGTCCTTCGTAGCAATATGGATGGAGCTGTAGGCCATTATCCTAAGCAAGCAAAAACAGAAGCAGAAAATCCAATACAAGTTCTCACTCATAAGGGGGAGTTAAACATTGAGTACACATGGACACAAAGAAGGGAAAAATAGATACTACAGCCTACTTGTGGGTGGAAGGTGGAAGGAGGGTGAGAACAGCAAAAAAACAACAACAAAAACCAACCAACCAAACAAACAAACAAAACTGCCTATTGGGCACTATGCTTATTACCTACATGATGAAATAATCTGTACGACAAACCCCATGACACAAATTTACCTATGTAACAAACTTGTACATGTACCCCTGAACCTAAAAGTTTTAAAAAGTAAATTAATTTTAAAAAATGTTGTATCATCTGGGAAACAAAGGACACAATCAAAGAGTTTAGTTGCAAATCATTGAAGAGACTAGTTACAAATTTATGGTCAGGGTTAAGGAAACATCACAGGATGCCAAAGCACTAGGAATCTGTAACCATGAGAAACCTTTCCTTCCCTAAGCATGAAGGTGAAGGAAATGGAATTATGGGAATCTTGAGAGAACTTGCAGCCACAGAATAGAGGCTACCAGGCAGGATTTGTGGCCAGTGATGAATATAGTCACTGCCAGAACCATGAGGGTAAGGGATAAGTGACTGGCTTCTTTTTCCTTCCACTCTTAGATCCTATTTTACTACTTCCCATTGAACAAACTAAAACACAAGCCAGGGGAAAAGGGAGCCCAAGATTTGCAACTGTGATCAGCCTCCAGGGCATAGAGCTGGATGTCCTGAGAATGGAGAGTATATAGGGAAGGGAGCACTGAAGTAGAGTAGACAGATTTAGCAAATACAAATACAGGGCATGCAGTTGAGTTTGAATTTCAGTTAAACAAGAATAAATTTTTAGTATAAGTGTGTATCAAATATTCCATGGAACATGCTTACACTAAGCAGTTTTCATTGTTTCTGTGATATCCAAATTTCATTCAGTATGCTGTATTTTATCTGGCAACTCAGCTAGAGAATAATCAGCACAGAGGTGTTTCTATTATTTGGGCTTGTAACTAGACTTTATTACTTTAAACACTTCTGTGTGTATCTCAGCAAGAATGGAATTATATTTTTCTATGTATCAGAAGAAATGATCTCTGACCCCTATCCACATCCCATTCCCAGATAAGCTCACTGGATCAACTGAGGTGAATGGCAGCCTCTCAGAAGTAACTTGCTAGATTTCAGTGGGTACAAGTAGGATGCCACATGCATGGCATTTCAGTCAAATAGCGAATAGGTGGCAGTCTTCATCAATTTATCAAAGGGAATAACATTTTCTCTTTGAAAATAAAACAGTGACAGTGTAGGAAAAAATGTAGATAGCTGAATATTATAGAAGACATTTTGATTAATTTTGATATGATTCAGGATTGAAACATAGTACTATCGTGAGATTCATTTGTGTTTTAATGAGTTTTTTTCCCTTTTCTGAGTTATTTAAAAAATTAGAACCAAATTTATTCTTGAACTTCCAAGCAGTTGTGCTTAAAACTGTAGGATAATGGTGAGCCATTGGTAGAAGAACTGTGTGCTTGACCCTGCAGGGTAACTTCACCTCGGCTTCACAATAGGGCAGAGTGGGAAAGGAGAGGAAGCCTGGCCAATCATGTGTAATTCACTCAATAAATATAAGTGCCTACCAAGGCCAGGCATTTGAACTGGGTATGTGGGATGCATAGGAGAATCAGGCTCAGTAACTTTCATCAGGAAGTTTACAATATTATGTGAGAAAGTGGCATCGATTAAGCTAGCAGCTGCCGTACATGTATTATTTCATTTAATCTTCACAGCAATCCTGTTGGTAGATATTATGATTGTCCCATTTTTCAAATGAGAACAAAGAGGCTAAGTGACTTGTCCAAGCTTTCATCAGGTGTTATTAGGCAAGTGCTTCATAGAGGACGAAGTATTTCAGCTGTGTTTTCCTGAGCAAAGAACAGATTTAGCACAACCATGGAGGCACTAAGGTTCAAGCAATGGAGATTAGCAAGTGGACTCATTTGATTCCAGTATGACAATCATGTAAATTGGAGGAAGGAGAGACTCAAAAGAAAATTAGGTTAGGGCCTGAGTGGGATGGGCATTGAATGCCATAGTGAGAATTTTTTATGTACATTTTAAAGAAAGCTATTGTCACTCTGAGCAGTGTAGTAACATGAGTGAATCTATGCTTTAGGAATCATACAGGATGAATCCGAAAGAGAAGACAACATAGATAGGAATGAGAACCTGTTAAGAGGCCATTGCTACAGTTCAAACAAGAGGACTGGAAGTAGGTATTAGGGAAGACAATGTATTAAATGCATGAAAAAAATATAAATAGCCTGCATGACATGTGCACTGAAATGAGTACAAATGAGAGTTGTTCTGATTGATGGGCATTATAAAGCAGAAAGCAGCTTAGTAAATAGAAATTGCTTTATAACAGAGTACCATTATCCGTGATCTATAAGACTCAAGTCCAAAATACTATTTTACATTGAATCCTATTCTCTGCAACAGCATTTCCAATGTGGATTCATCCGACATACTCTTCCAAAAACAAATAACTTTTTTTTTTTTCGTATGCTTCAGTAACTCCACTTCTGGTTATATATCTAAAGGAAATAAAGTCAGTGTATTGAAGCGATATTTACACTGCCATATTCATTACAGCACTATTCACAACAGCCAGTTATGGACTCAACCTAAGTGCTCATCAGTAGATGATTGGATAAAGAAAATGTGGCATATATACACAATGGAATACTATTCAACCTTTTAAAAAAGTGAAATCCTATCATTTGCAGCAACATGGATGGAACTGGAGGTCATTATGTTAAGTGAAATAAGTCAGGCACGGAAAGTCTAATATTGCATGATTTTACATATATGTGGAATATGAAAAAGTAGAACTCATAGAAGCAGAGAGTAAAATGGTGGTTACAAGGGGCTGGGATGGAGGGAGGAGGATGAGGAGATGTTGAAACAAAGTTTCAGTTACATGGGAGGAATAAGTTCTGGACATCTACTGGATAGCATAGTGATGAGGTAATAATAATAAATATTTGAAAATTGCTACGTGAGTATATACATATGTATACACTGTATATATACTTCTTTTTAATATACAGATAAAAAATCAGAAAAAGAAGAGGTTTCTCTATGTTTACCAGGCTGGTCTCAAGCTCCTGTCCTCAAGTGATCAAGTGATCCTCCTGCCTCAGCCTCTGAAAGTGTTGGTATTACAGCATGAGCCACCGTGCCTGGCCCTCAGTGAGTAGATTTTGACTGTCTCACCACAAAAAGGTGCTAAGTATGAGGTGATAGATATGTTAATTAGCTTGATTTAATCATTTTACAACATATATATCAAAACATCATATTATACAACATATAGATTTTGTTAGTTAGAAATATTTAAAAACCCAACCAAACACAAACAGAGGGTTCTGAGGTCAAATAAGTGTGGAAAACACTGTATATTTAAGCCCCTTCTTAAAGGGTCACAACACACATTCACCTAGGGAAGGCTCTGAGAATTCCTTCAGCAAAGATACTAGTTGAATCTTGTTAGCTAGTAATTTCCTAAACTTATTTAAACCTAGAACTCTTTAAAATGTTGAAACCTAGTAAGACCTGCAAAGATTGTGTTTTGTGAAATTCATATTAATGTTATTCTCTTCATCTGCAATGCATTCCCTCTGGTGGACTCTAGAGTGCAGTCCCTTCTTTCAAACACAGTTGAAATAAAATGGAATCACAATGTTTGGTGGACACCTGCCAGCAGTGACCTCCGCTACAGCAAGTATGGATCCTGCTGTCGATAGCTGGTGTCAAATACTTTTTTTTTTTTTTTTTTAAAGCAGGGATGATGGTGATGTTGCAAGGGTAGCTGTCGGTCACCAGCCCAAGAGCTCAGCTCACTGAAGTGGTCCTGTTCTCCTTAAAGTTGTTTTCATCAGTTTGTTGTTCATCTGAATAAACTTTTATGGCTTTCTCTTTGTTCTCCTGACCCCAGCAGCCTTAGGGATGGTGGAAAAGTCATTTCTTAGTAATTTTGAAGTGTCTACGTCTAGTAATAAACCCCAAGCTATCTAGTTAACTCCATCATCCCCTTGCTCAAAATCTCCCCCAGATACCCATCACCTACAGAAACGAAGATCCAAATTATTTGTGTGGCATCATGACTCTCCATGCTCTGACCCCAGCACACATGCACACATGTTTGCATGAGAACGCAGACACACAAATCACTGTTTATTATTTGTTTTTTATTATTATTATTATTATTATTTTGAGATGGAGTCTCGCTCTGTCGCCCAGGCTGGAGTGCAGTGGCAGGATCTCAGCTCACTGCAAGCTCCGCCTCCCGGGTTTACGCCATTCTCCTGCCTCAGCCTCCCAAGTAGCTGGGACTACAGGCGCCCGCCACCTCGCCCAGCTAGTTTTTTGTCTTTTTAGTAGAGACGAGGTTTCACCGTGTTAGCCAGGATGGTCTCGATCTCCTGACCTCATGATCCGCCCGCCTCGGCCTCCCAAAGTGCTGGGATTACAGGCTTGAGCCACCGCACCCGGCCTGTTTATTATTATTTTCTAATAAGAAGGCCTGCTCTTTATTGCTTCCTATGGTTACTCTACTCTCTGTAATTGAAGGGCCCTTTCTCTTCAATGTCAAAAATCTCAATTAGCCGCAAAGGTACACATCAAGTGCTTTCTTCTCCTAGTAGCTCTCCTAGACACCGTAGACACCTCCCGTTGGAATGATTCCCAATTGCTGTCTTTTACTTTTTACTTATCTTTAATCAGTTTATTCTGGGTGCAAACTAGCTTTGTATGAGTCAATATACCCCACTGGATGCCAGTGTCTTAAAGGGAGAGAATGTTTTACTAATCTCAGTCACCTCTCTAATCAATCAATCCATCAACAAATATTTGAGTGCCTACTCTGAGCCAGGCACAACATCCTGCACACAGTAGGGGCTCCTATTGATGTTTGTATACTTTCAAAGCACAATCCCTAGAAGTGGAAGTGGGTTCTCTGAATCAAAACCTCAGGAAGTGATTAATGTCACCACCATTAACATGATGAATAGGACCACAGGCTAAGTGTTGTTGGGACCACCCTAGATGTGACTTTGTCATGAGAAGCCTTGGATTTCCAGGGAGGCATCCAAGACAAGCCAGTGATTCTGCTGACATGCTGTCAATTCTAAGTGAACCAAAGAGAGAGGGGGCATTTGCAATTATTTTTTTGAAGTTTCTGGCATAAGTCAGCTAAGATAAGCTCCCGACGGGAAAGCCCTTGCCTTGTTTCTGTACTTACTTGCGTTGGTATCATTGCACTACCACCATCTCTAGACAATCAGACCTCTTGGATTTGGCCCTTTTTCTCTTCATCCGTGGAATATCTGACCCCAATTCAATAATTATAACCACCCCAGTGGAACAGATGCTGTACACACCATATCTCGATGAACTGTCATAACAACCCTAAGACATTATTATAAATACAATATTCATTTTGATAAACTAGGAAATTGTAGCTCAGAGACCAGAAGTGCTCTGACACATTCATCAAGGAAAAGCAAACATATTAATGAGCCAGTCACTTTGTGTTTGAATTCTGTGGATCTTTTCACTTTCAGCTGGTTGTTATTAATAATATCTGGCATATATGAATGCATGCTATATTCCAAACATTCTAATAAGTATTATTTTACTGAATCCTACAAATAATCCTTGGGGTTTCTTGAATTTAAAGAAACATTAGGTCCAGAGAAGGTAAACAGCTAGTCTATGGTCACAAAAGAGGTAAAGCAGGGCCAGGATATAGATTCAAGTCTGTTGGACTCCAGACCTGCCACCCATTCACTATACTACATAACCTCCTCTTGTAATGCAGTGGGCAGTCTAGGAGCTGCTGCCTGAAGAGATCGTATATCCTAAGTAGACTCTCAGGTCTTCTAAACAGAAATGTTCCACGTTAGTGACTCAGTCTCAAACTTTACTTATGCTCCTCCAAGCCCTCCCCATTTTCCCTTTGGACTGGTTGACCCCTCTTTTAACCTCATCTTCAGGGTCAGTCGAGCTTTCTTGCCATGGTTCAGTCCAGAGGCAGAATAATTCCTTTTAGCATCGTTAGTGTCTAGGAAAACAAATCTCTTTCTCAGGTTTCTCATCAGTTTCCTGGAACAGAATTACTGTGCTGCCCACATACTGAATTTGTCTCATCTTCTCTGGGCACATAGCTCTGTGCTCAGCTTTCTTTAGCTGCTACTAATGGTAACAGTTCTTTAAGACAGGGAAGTCTTTCTGCCTTAGATGATTTCTAAACCTCAAGTTTTTCCTTAGCTCATATTCCTACGTTTCCTTTATCTTTTTGACTTTGTCTCTTTTGTCTAGTAAATATTAACAGGTTCTATTTAATATTTAGGAGGTGTGCATTTGGGCCCCAGATCAACCTCTGACTTGGTTTTTGACCTTGGGCAAGTTACTTCCTCTTTTAGGCCTCAGTGTCTTTATATGTAAAAGGTGACAGTGGGAAGATGCCCAAGGCTCCTTGTACCTCTGACATTCTATGTCTCAAGCTTCAATGTCAAAGGGCAATACTGTATGAAGACAGTCTGAAAATTTTTCCCATCTTCATTTGACTGCCTAGAAAGGTGATTTGGCTACAGAGAAATAAACTCATCTACTGACCTTCTACTTATCTGTACCCAAGTTTACGAATGTGTACCACAAAGGGAAAAAATAATTATTTCAATTTAAAGTATTTATGACCCAATTTTTTCGTATTGTCCAAAGTTTAAACAGTGTTCTCATTGAGAACCTCAGTCCCACCTCTGACAAAGTGAATACAGAAACCACTTTTTCAAATCCCTAATCAACACACAAGTATGAGTGGGCAGACACTTGAAAAGAGGATTCTTCTAAAATTTCCAGGATTCATGGTCTTCCCTCAGTAAATGATAGAATTTCAGAATTTTCATGGTAGGGTATAAACTGGACAACCAGGCCCAAGGCCAGATAAGAGTTTAGTTACATGAATGCTGCTGCAGCTGCTGCTTGTCACCTTCTGTTACTCCAAAGGAAGTATATAGCTTTGGGTTGGCCTAGTGGGAGAATTAGGAGGGAATGATAGTCTTTTCATTCCATCTGCATTTAGCATAGCCACCAAAGGGCAAGTTAGCAACTTCAAACAACACCTTGACAATGACAAACAGTGAAGTGAATGCAGGCTCTGACAACTCCAGAGCACACTCTGACTAAAACAAAGGGCTCTGGCTCAAAAGGGGGTCTCCCAAGCCAAATGAAAGAGAAGTTTCCAAACGGATAGCAAAATTCAGAGGAAGAAGGAGAGATGAAGGGTGGAAGATGAGGCTGTTTACTTAGAATTTGATTGTTCACACTAAGCCCAGCAACCCCTGTGGTCTTGAGTTTGCTTTGAAAACACGATGTCGCTAAAGAGATCAGGATTCGATGGGAACATTCACACTTGAACATTTGCCCAGCTCTTCAGGGAAGTGCTGAAATCAGTGGGAGGGTCTTCAGCACCTCTGTGATTGCAATCATGGCCAAGCTCAGGTGCTGCAGTTGTGCAGCACAAAATACTGCCCAAGACAAATCTTTCAAAACAAAGTGCAGTTAAAACACCTCTCTTTCTTTAGGGTTACGTAAAGACTAAAACATTTCAAGCTCAAGGACTTAAACTTGTTTTGGCCAAGCCTAAGGAACCCACAGTTATTCAGGCCTATGATATCATATCAAGGTCATAGTTTACAGAGAAACCAAAGTAGTGGTGGGAAGGATTTAAATTTAGTTGTTTACTAAATTCTACATGAACAGTGTTTGACCAAGTTTCTTATATAGAAAGGACTTGATGTTTACCCTGAAAAGGTGGTTAGAAACAAATAATAACAACAAAAAGTCTGCTTTCACATCTTAGTGTTTTTAACTTCTGATATTGAAAAATACAGGATGGTGATAAAGTTGGAAGTCTCCCAAAAGATGATGTCATTCAAACTTCTCATTTTATGGTTAAGCCAACAGAAACCACAGAAGACAAAGGACTTGCTTATGTCCCAAAGCTAGTGAGTGACAGAATTAAGAACAGAGCCCAGACCTTCTGACTTCTCATCTTGGATTCTCTTTGAGTTGTCTGTATGTAGCACATGGATGAAAACCAAGCCCTTGGCTAGCTAGTGTCCACTGCTTCCTTTTAGCATCCTCCAGTGATGTGGGTGGAAATGGTGTTGATTACACTTCCAGAAGAATACTGGGACTGAAATTTCTTAACAGTGGTCTACTTTATCAATCTCCTTCCTTTCTAGGCTTCCAGGTTCTACTGAAGGGCATCTCACACTCTTCACCCACACTGAATTTCTCCTCCCTGGCGGGATGTAGTTCAGTTCTCTCTCCTTGATCGCCTTGTCATCTAAATAGCGCTGCTACCATCACCTTCACCTTTGCCTTGGTTCCCTTCTCTTCTATGCATGTGAAGGAAAAGTTAGATGTGAGTCCATAGGGCATGTCCTAGCCATCTTGAGGTCAGCAGGTTTTCTTGCTTCTAACAGGATGACAAATTTTCTGTACAAAACTTTCCCTCATTTTATTGTGTGGCTTTAATGTTAGGCTCTAAATTCACCAAAAATATATAAAAGGCTCAAAATACATCTCAGTAACATTGAAAAACCCAGCTCCTTAAATAGACAAGAATCTTATTCCTTTGTCTTGAAAGCTAAAACAAAAAGAAACAAAATAGAATGATAATGATGTTTAAGAGTAAGTTCCCAAAACAAACTGCATCAGATATAGATCAGTAGAAAACAAACAACTCTCAATCAAAGGAATTTCTGGGTCCATGTGGATATGATTCAACTAAAAATAGACCCTTTAGAAGAAGAAGACAAAATATATAGAAATCACAATGACCCGTTTCAGTTTATATCAGTGCTTTAAGGCAGTGGCCATACTGAATTGTGACTTGACATTGAATAAATGACAACTTGTAAACTGCATAGAAATAAAAATAACTAATATTACTGTATTGATCACCTACTATGTGTTCCAGGTGCTCTATGCTAGATTCTTTGCAAATTACATCCCATTTGCTTTGTTGTTGTTTTTTTTGTTTTTTTTTTTTTGATGACTCTAAAGTATAGGTGGTATTTCCCCCATTTCTTACATTTCTTACAAAAGAAACTGAGTTCTCACGGAAAGGTGGAATGGCTTTGTTAGTGTCACATAGCTAATAAGAACAGAGCTGGGACTTAAGTGTTAATGCCTGGGACAGAAACTCTTTTACAAAGGAGAATGGAAAATGACCCACAGAGATGTGATTTCTGCTAGAATAATAACCCTAAAAGAAGAAAAAGGGTGTTGTTTTTTAAAGTGACAACCGAATCAGTATTTTATTTTATCAGAACTTACAAAACTGATCTTAAAGTTTCAGAATTTGTGATAAAGAGTTATAATTGGGATAGAATTCCAATGCACTTCATTGAAGCTCTGAACCTTAGAAAGCAATGCCCATAGCCAAGTGGTAATTGCTTTTCAGGAGATTATGTCCATCTTGGTGAAGCAGTTGAGAGCTCACCCTATGCAAGTATACAAAGCACAAACACACCTGCATTAGACTCAAGTGTTTATATGAGCATATTTATAGTGTTCGGTTGTTACCTTGACTTTAAACAACAACAGCAGATAATATATAGTCTTTTCAGAAGCTTGGTTACACGCAGAGTAGCAGGAAACAGTTTGAAATCAATGTTTAATGCAAGTTTATTGACTTTTTTAAAACCGGAGAATGCTATCATAAGCACTTTTAAACCACATGTGGTTCATATAGTGTTTATGCTCGCAGTGTTTCCAGAGAAAAGTTCAGGCTGCTCCAACAAACACTTCTTTGGGGATAGTTTTGATACAGCAAAAGAATGTGTGGGAAACCAAATTCCAATATTGGCAAGGCTGTCACCAAATAAAGATGGAATCAGTTATCTTTAGGGCAGTAGTGGTTACGGATGGCTCCTAAGGACATCAACCAGGAGAAGAGAGAAGGTCAGATTGAAGAACACCAATGCTACTAGTTCCTATTCCCAGCTCCATCATTCTGGGCAGCTCCCCCTTCAGACAGAATGAAGTCTATTGTAGATCTAGCTAAAGCCTCAGATCATGTATAGGACAGATGTGGTCTTTAAGCAATCTACAAGACTGGAGATGGCTGAGCTTTCCAGCACATATCATCTTGGTGTGTTCCAAGTGCCATAGTCATGCCACTGGGTTTGGAGCAGAAATCCCATGGACCTTGGGGTCAGGAGGCAGAGCATTTGAGCAAGGTCAGTACTGGGAAGCTAGTAGGCCTGCCAGGCATAGTACAGGATCTACTAAGGCAGCTCAAAGGTAAAACTCTGAACCATCTGTGGGAAACTTCTACTGCCTTTTCTACAACACTGTTATAGGGTAACAATGTGTATGTGTGTACACACATACTTCTCTTCCACTCCCATTCTCTTTCAGCTGAGGTCCACAGAGCTCTAGCAGGTTTTTCTGTCCTTTTCCATTTTTATATGAGGTTGTGTCCTCTATTGTGTCTCCCTTTTGCATGGAACTTCCAATTCCTTGTTAACCAGATTTTCTGGATTTTCCCTGACTATGCCAATTTCAAAGATTCAGTTCCATTGTCAGTCCGTGTGAGGCCAACCGATTGTCAGCAGTTAGACCAAATCTGCTAATATCTGAGTTTCTTATTTAGAAGGACTGTGCAAAGCTGAAGCTACTCCAAGATGGGAAGAACTGCTTCAATGGGAAGTGAGCTGCCCATCACCAGAGGCATTGAAGCAGAGGCAAGAGGTGATTTCTATATTTGATGTAAAATTCAACTTAGAGAATGTGAAAATCACTTCCAGTGGTTTTCTTTCTTTTTTTTTTTTTTTCAGGATTTTGCCCTTTGGGGGACATGCATAAGGAAGTGGTTGCTTGACAGAGCATTGAGAAAGCAAGGGATGGTGAGAAAGTAAAAAAGAATGGCAGAAATGTAAAATGAATCCCCAGTATAGCTGCAGCGTTTGAGCAACTACATGTAAGGGAAGGAGTTATAGGTGCTGCCTTCATCTCTGTTAAGGCCTTAACTTGCTTAAAAAGCTGGATCTGTGGAGCAGGATAGCAATAAACATTTGTTGAGTAGTTTGTATGTACCCATGCACCTTGTTAGACACTTCAAATACACACCAAAATGCTAAGAAACAGAGTCAACTCCATGTTGTGGATGAGAAAATTAAAACTCACTTTTAATTTTGGAGTTTTGGAGTTGTTGGGCATGGAGTTGACATACCCAACATTTCCCTGTAAAGAGCAGAGTTGCAAATGCAATCCAAGCCTCTCTGACTCCACATCAGTGCTCTCCGCTCAGCACTGCACTTCTTCATCCCTACTTACGGGCTCCCTTTAGGAATTGCTGAGCAAAGTCAGGAAAGGAAGAAAATGTCAGGAATCTCTTAGTCACTTTCTTGGAAAGCTCTCTGATTTCTTTAAGCTCCAGGCTGAGCTTGGACCAAGTGACAGGTTTCTCAGGGTACCCTTAGTGTCTCCCTCAGTTACAGATGAAAAGAGCAGGGTGGAGAAGAATCTTCAAAAGGGTCGTTGTAATGAGTACTTAACAGAGTCACACTCATGGCTATTATCCTTTAGACTAGTCCTCCCTTTTTCCTTGCTGCCACAAAGGATAGCCTCCTAGAAGTTGCTGGAATAAAGTAGCATGTTGTGTTCCCACAGCTGGCTTTGCCTGGTGCATGATTTTGAATTAGTCTGAGACTGCTAGGCTCTGGAGTATTTTACTCTAGCTATTGGGCCAGGAAATGTGCTATGTACAGCATAGCAAGCCACACAGGCATAATTGCTGCCCTTTGGGTACTTACAATCTAGTGGGAAAGGTGGATATTGACTAAGGGATTATGATAAATAACTACACAATTTCCAAGAGGCAAAGAACTGAAAAGAGGACAATTGCATGCAAGAGAATCTGAACTAGGCTGAGTATCTTTGAGGAAGTGGTAATTCAGTGGAGACACTAAGAAGGTGTCAGCCAGACAAGACACTGGGGAGAAGAGGTCTCTAGGCCAAGAAAGTAACATGTGTAAGTGACCAGGAAGGGATAATTTTTAAAAATCGTACATCTTCTAGTTTTTAAATCGAAATCTTAACTCAAACTGCACTATATGAAATAGACACATCAGGGATGATCCAGTTGAAGCTAAAGTGGTAGTTTCCACCTTTTGGCTATTGTGAAGAATTCGGCTATAAACAGTGTTGTATGAGTATCTGTTTGAAGGCCTGTTTGCAATTATACTATACATTTTAAAGTTATTTTCTTAAGAGTTATTCTTGGTACTATAATTAACATGCTAATTTATAACAATCTTGTTTGGATTACCACCCGCTTAATTTTAGTACCGTATAAAAATTTTGTTAATATAGCTCTATTCTCTCCCCCATTCTTTCTGCTGTTATTGTTATATAGATCACGACTTTACACATTGTGTGCCGCGACTTTTAAAAATTTCCATTTTTTATTATGAGTATATAATAGTTGTATGAATCTATGGGTTACATATTATGTTTTATATAAGCATACAATTGGTAATGATCAAAACAGGGTAATTGAGGTATCCATCATTTTAAGAATTTATCATTTCTTTATGTTAAGAACATGCCAATTTCACACTTTTAGTTATTTAAAAATATATAATAAATTATTTTAAACTGTAGTCACTCTATTATGCTACAAAATACTAGATCTTATTTATTCTATCTAATTACCCAACTAGAGTACTGGGGAAAAAAAGCCTGCTATCCAAAAATACCCCATAGTGTGCATTTTCGTACCCATTAACCAACTCCATTTTATCTCCCCTTCTTCAATACTTTTCCCTGCTTCTGGTGACCATTATTCCACTGTCTATCTTCATGAGATCAATTTTGTCTTTTAGATCACACGAATAAGTGAGAACACACAATGTTTGTCTTCCCGTGCTTGGTTTATTTCACTTAACATAATGTCTTTCAGTTCCATCCATGTTGTTGCAAATGAGAGGATCTCATTCTTTCTTTATGGCTGAACAATACTCCCTTGTGCATATGCACCACATTTTCTTTATCCATTCATCTGTTGATGGATGATGGACACTTAGGTTGATTCCATATCTCGGCTACTGTGAATAATGCAGCAAAAATCATGGGAGTGCACATAGCTCTTTGATACATGGATTTCCTTTCTTTTGGATATACACCCAGCTGTGGGATTGCTGAATCATACCGTGGTTGTATTTTTAGTTTTTTGAGGAACTTTAACTTTGTTCTCCGTAGTGATGGTACAAATTTACATTCTCACCAACAGGGTATGAGGGTTCCCCTTTTGCCATATCCTTGCCAGAATTCATTATTGCCTGCTTTTTGGATAAAAGTCATTTTAACTAGGATGAGATGATATCTCACTGTAGTAGAAAAAATTTTCATTATTGCCCTATGCAATTGTTGTCTCAATGATATAGGAGAAATAGTTACAAATAAAATATACATGTGTACTATCTTTTATTATAATTGCATAGTTACCTTAACTGGTGCTCTTTAATTTTTCATGTAGATTCAAGTTACTGTGTAGGGCTCTTTCATTTTAACCAGAAGACTCTCTTTAGTACTTCTAATAGGGCAGGTCTGCTAGAAGTGAATTCTCTATTTTTGTTTATCTGGGAATTTCTCAATTTATCCTTCATTTTTGAAGGACAGTTTTACCCTATATAGAATTTTTGGATAGCAGGCTTTTTTCCCAGTCCTTCAAATATGTCATCCCACTGTCTTCTGGTCTCCACGGTTTATGTTGGACAATCAGTTTTTAATTTTACTGAAAAGTACTTGTATGTGGTGAGTCACTTCTCTCTTGCTGTTTCCAAGGTTTTCACTTTGTCTTTGAGAATGGATAGTTTGATTATGATGTGTCTGGATACAGATCTCTTTGAGTTGATCTCACTTGGAGTTTTTTGAGGTTCTTGGATGTGTAGATTATTATTATTTTTTATCAAATGTGGAAAGGTTTTGACCATTACCTTTTCACTTTTTTATTTTGCTTCTCTCCCCCTTTCCTTTCATTCTGGAACTTCCAGTATGGACACAATGGTACAGTTTGTACAGATCTCCAAGGAACTGTTTCTTTTTCTTAATTTTTTTTTTTCTGTTTCTTAGACTACATAATCTCAGTTGGCTTATCTTCAATGTCACTCATTCTTTCTTTTGTCTGTTCAAATCTGCTGTTGAGCTTCGTTGGTGAATTTTTTATTTCAGTCTTTATACTGTTCTACTAAAGAATTTCTATTCAGTTCTTTCTAAAATAAATTCTATGTCTTATTAATATTCTGAATTTGGTGAAGCATCATTTTCATATTTTTCTTTAGTTTTTAAACAATGTGATCTTCAGTTTTTAAAATATATTAAAATAACTGATTTAAATTTTTCATCAACTAAATTCAACATCTGGGCTTTCTAAGGGTCAGTTTTTATTGTTTGCTTTTTTTTCTGTATATGAGGTGTACCTCCTTATTTATTTGCATGTCTCCTAATTCTTTTGTTGAAAACTGTACATTTTAAGTAATAAATTAGGGAACTTCGAATGTTCAATTTTACCCATTCCTGGGATTTGCTGCTGTTTGTTGCTGTTTAGTGACATTCTTGGTCTAGTTCCTTTAAGTCTGTATTCTTTGTCATGTTTGACTTAATCCATGTTTAATCTAGCAGTCATCTAATGCTTCTACAGAGATTTCTTTAACTGCCTGGAACCAATATTCTCCCCTTCTTTGCTGAGAGGCTCTGTGTATGTACTGGAGCATGTTTTGAACACTCATTCAGAGGGTTTACAAATCTGCCTTATTCTTACCATTCTGACTGTATAGAACTTCAAGGTTTGCCTGGCATGAGAACCTACAGCCATCTATCTAAGATCATTCCTGAGAATACATACAAACCTAGACATGTGCATAGCCTCCCAGATTTTAAAGTTTTCTGGAATTTTTCAAAGTCCCCTATGGACATCTCATTCATTAGCTTTTCCTTTGTTATCTACTCATCCACTTTTGCTTTTTTCCCACTTATGTCTGTGGCACCAGGTCCTTTCCTTCTGAGTTATTTTTATACTTTTCATATTTCACTGCACTGTAACATGACAAGTAGTGGTCTCGTAATTCACCTTTGCATCCTCCAGAAGACTAGCATAGCACATAGCCCAGAAAAGGCTCTAGGAAGTATTATTTTACTTGAATTTAATGGATTAGAATGGGTTGAAATGGATAAGGATGGAGTAACTTTTGGCAGAACAACCTTCCCACAAAACAATGATATATTCTAGACGAAAATACTAACATATATTACTTAAAAACACTGAAGAGTGACTAAAAATAGACAGTAGCTGGAATGGAGAGTTATATCCTCAGAAAAAGGCAGTGGCCCTAAATGGGTTTCCCAGTATTATGTCCCTTCACTTCAGGACAAGAACCAGTTGGGCACACAAAGAAGCTAAAGTTCATATAGATAGAAATACACCATCTTACCATATTGAAGACCTAAAACTGTGGTCCTAATATTCTTTTGGTAAAGGACCACAGAGTAAATATTTTAGGCTTTTGAGCCACATATTGTCTCTGTTGCATAGTTTTTTTGTTTGTTTTACAATCCTTTAAAATGTTTAAAAAAAAAAAACCCACAAAAAATAAAAACATTCTTAGTGAATAAGCTTTACAAAAATAGGTAATGGATTGGATTTGGCCCAGGGACCTTATTTTGACAACCCCTGAACTAGAGATTAGAGTATGGAATATCTGGAGAAACTGAAAGGTGAGGGGAGGGAATCCCAAAAACAATTAAGCCAGCAAAGAGGAATCTGAGTATAAACTCAGAGTATAAACCCTGCCCAAATCTCTAACTGACTATCTGAAACACATATGTGCAGTGCAGACTCCAAATAGTCGCAGTAAAGCTAAAGCAATTGAAAAGAGTTTTTAGCCCCATTCCTTTGCAAGAAACCAGGAGTCTTTAGTTTGAGTCCAGTCAAGTTAACTATCTGCTAAAATAAAAATATTTTTAAGAGGAGCAAAATTGAGAATATCTCTAATATATCATTAATAATGTATAGAAAAATATAAAATTATTAGACATATGAATAAACAAGATAATTTTATTACTACTCAGGAGAAAGGCCAGGCAATGCACAGTAACTTTGAGTTTACCCAGATGTTGGCATTAGAAGACAAAAATGTTAAAGCAGCTATTTTAATGATGCTAAATACACCAAAGGGAAGTAGCCTCATAATGAAAAAACAAATAAGAAACCCAGGCAGAAAAATTAAAACTAGAATAACCAACTGGAAATTCTACAAATAGAAAATTCAATTTCTGAAGTAAAAATTTAACTGAATGGTATTAAGAAAGGATTAGAGATAACACAGAAATAGTGAACTTAAAGAAAGATTGATGAAAATTATTCAAATTTAAGAAAAAAGAAAATCAAATGAGGTCATTAGAATAGACCCTGCCATCTAGCTAGGTACTGAGAACATAAAATATAGGACAGAAAAGTTGTATTCAGTGAAAGAAAGAGAAAGGATTTTAGCATGGAGTTTTCCTGGAATGTGCAGACTATGAAGGGTTGGTGCTAGTGGATGGATAGTTCCCTGAACAAAATCAAGGCTTTTGTTGATCAGGAAGAGAAATGGAGTTGGTAAACAAACAAACAAACAAAAAGGAATAAAATTTTAGGATGATGTCACTAAAAATAGTAGAAAAGAAAATTCCAGGGTGCTTTCCTTTCATAAAAACTAATAATGAGCTAGTAAAACCTGTCAAAATAAACTTTTACAGAACTCTGGAGTCTAGTTAAAAACACAGCAATCAGGTGAAAGCTTGGGGAAGAAACAAGTTGCTACAGTAAGAAAACGCTGTGACATTTTAAACTGCCTGACAGCCATCACCCAGATCCCAGATCTACAGCAGCTACTAGGACAACACTTTGCATTCCTGGTACAGGTTCCTAGTGCAAGAAAGAGCAACACGGATTTTGTTCTCAAAGAATTGTTGTTGTGGATTTTGATTTGTCCAGTGGCTCCCTTATGGACCTGTGAAAGGCCTTGCCTTTATTTCATCTGACTTGGAGCATTCCCAGGGATAGGGTGGCTTCCCAGGCAGATTTTGCCAAGATCAGTTAAAAACTGTAAAAACCTACATTGAAAGAGAAGAAAGGTCTCAAATCAATAATCAAAATTTATACTTCAAGAAATTAAAGAAAGAGTCTGGAGGTTCCAAGATGGTCAAATAGGAACAGCTCCAGTCTGCAGCTACCAGTGCGAGCGATGCAGAAGATGGGTGCTTTCTGCATTTCCAACTGAGGTACCGGGTTCATCTCACTGGGGCTTGTCAGACAGTGGGTGCAGCCCACAGAGCAGGGCGGGGCATCACCTCACCCGGGAAATGAAAGGGGTCACAGAATTCCCTTTCCCAGCAAAGGGAAGCCATGACAGATGGTACCTGCAAAATCGGGAAACTCCCACCCTTATACTGCACTTTTTCAACGGCCTTAGCAAATGGCACACCAGGAGATTATATCCCACGCCTGGGTTGGAGGGTCCCACGCCCATGGAGCCTCACTCACTGCTAGCACAGCAGTCTGATATCGAACTTCAAGATGGCAGCAAGGCTGGGGGAGTGGCGTTCGCCATTGCTGAGGCTTGAGGAGGTAAACAAAGTGGCCAGGAAGCTCGAACTAGGGGGAGCCAACTGCAGCTCAAGGAGGCTTGCCTGCCTCTATAGACTGGACCTCTAGGGGCAGGGCATAGCTGAACAAAAGGCAGCAGAAACTTCCACAGACTTAAACGTCCCTATCTGACAGCTTTGAAGAGAGTAGTGGTTCTCCCAGCACGGAGTTTGAGATCTGAGAACAGACAGACTTCCTCCTCAAGTGGGTACCTGAACCCTGAGTAGACTAACTTGAAGACACCTTCCAGTAGGGGCCAACTGACACCTCATACAGCCAGGTGCCCCTCTGAGACGAAGCTTCCAGAAGAACGATCAGACAGCAACATTTGCCGTTCTGCAATATTTGCTGTTCTGCAGCCTCCGCTGGTGATACCCAGGTAAACAGGGTCTGGAGTGGATCTCCAGAAAACCCCAACAGACCTGCAGCTCAGGGTCCTGACTGTTAGAAGGAAAACTAAGAAACAGAAAGGACATCCACACCAAAACCCCATCTGTATGTCACCATCATCAAAGAGCAAAGGCAGATAAAAGCACCAGAGCAGAAAAGCTGAAAATTCTAAAATCAGAGCACCTCTTCTCCTCCAAAGGAATGCAGCTCCTTGCCAGCAACGGAACAAAGCTGGACGGAGAATAACTTTGATGAATTGAGAGAAGAAGGCTTCAGACGATCGGTAATAACAAACTTTTCCAAGCTAAAGGAGGATGTTTGAACCCATTGTGAAGAAGCTAAAAACTTTGAAAAAAGACTAGACAAGTGGCTAACTAGAATAAACAGTGTAGAGAAGTCCTTAAATGACCTGATGGAGCCGAAAACCATGGCGTAAGAACTACGTGATGCATGCACAAGCTTCAGTAGCAGATTTGATCAGGTGGAATAAAGGATATCAGTGATAGAAGATCAAATGAATGAAATGAAGTGAGAAGAGAAGTTTAGAGAAAAAAGAGTAACAAGAAATGAACAAAGCCTCCAAGAAATATGGGACTATGTGAAAAGACCAAATCTATGTCTGATTGGTGTACCTGAAAGTGAAGGGGAGAATGGAACCAAGCTGGAAAACACTCTGCAGGATATCATCCAGGAAAACTTCCCCAACCTAGCAAGGCAGGCCAACATTCAAATTCAGGATATAGGGATGATGCCACAAAGATACTCTTCGATAAGAGCAACTCCAAGACACATAATTGTCAGATTCACCAAAGTTGAAATGAAGGAAAAAAATGTTAAGGGCAACCAGAGAGAAAGGTCAGGTTACCAACAAAGGGAAGTCCGTCAGATTAACAGCGGATCTCTCGGCAGAAAGTCTACAAGCCAGAAGAGAGTGGGGGCCAATATTCAACATTCTTTAAGAAAAGAATTTTCAACCCAGAATTTTATATTCAACCAAACTAAGATTCATAAGTGTAGGAGAAATAAATTCCGTTACAAACACATGCTGAGAGATTTTGTCACCATCAGGCCTGCCTTACAAGAGCTCTTGAAGGAAGCACCAAACATGGAAAGGAACAACAGGTACCAGCCACTGCAAAAACATACCAAATTGTAAAGACCATCAATGCTAGGAAGAAACTGCATCAACTAATAAGCAAAATAACCAGCTATCATCATAATGACAGGATCAAATTCACACATAACAATATTAACCTTAAATGTAAATGGGCTCAATGCTCCAATTGAAAGACACAGACTGGCAAATTGGATAAAGAGTCAAGACCTATCAGTGTGCTGTATTCAGGAGACCCATCTCACGTGCAGAGATACACATAGGCTCAAAATAAGGGGATGGAGGAAGATCTACCAAGCAAATGGAAAACAAAAAAAAAGCAGGGGTTGCAATCCTAGTCTCTGGTAAAGTAGACTTTAGACAAACAAAGATCAAAAGAGACAAAGAAGGCCATTACATAATGGTAAAGGGATCAATTCAACAAGAAGAGCTAACTATACTAAATATATATGAACCCAATACAGGAGCACCTCGATTCATAAAGGAAGTCCTTAAAGACCTACAAAGAGACTTAGACTCCCACACAATAATAATGGGAGACTTTAACACCCCACTGTCAACATTAGACAGATCAATGAGACAGACAGTTAACAAGGATATCCAGGAATTGAACTCAGCTCTGCACCAAGTGGACCTAAAAGACATCTATAGAACTCTCCACCCAAAATCAACAGAATATACGTTCTTCTCAACACCACATCACACTTATTACAAAATAGATCACATAGTTGGAAGTAAAGCACTCCTCAGCGAATGTAAAATAACAGAAATTTTAACAAACTGACTCTCAGACTACAGTGCAATCAAACTAGAACTCAGAATTAAGAACCTCACTCAAAACTGCTCAACTACCTGGAAACTGAACAACCTGCTCCTGAATGACTACTGGGTACATAACGAAATGAAGGCAGAAATAAAGATGTTCTTTGAAACCAATGAGAACAAAGACACAACATCCCAGAATCTCTGGGACACATTTAAAGCAGAGTGTGGAGGGAAATTTATAGCACTAAATGACCACAAGAGAAAGCAGGAAAGATATAAAATTGACACCCTAACACCACAATTAAAAGAACTAGAGAAGCAAGAGTAAACACATTCAAAAGCTAGCAGAAGGCAAGAAATAACTAAGGTCAGAGCAGAATTGAAGGAGACAGAGACACAAAAAACTCTTCAAAAAATTAATGAATTCAGGAGCTTATTTTTTGAAAAGATCAACAAAATCGATAGACCACTAACAAGACTAATAAAGAAGAAAATAGAGAAGAATCAAAGAGATGCAATAAAAAATGATAAAGGGGATAGCAGCACTGATCCCACAGAAATACAAACTACCATCAGAGAATAGTATAAACATCTCTATACAAATAAGCTAGAAAATCTAGAAGAAATGGATAAATTCCTGGACACATACACCCTCCCAAGACTAAACCAGGAAGAAGTTGAATCCCTGAATAGAACAATAACAAGTTCTGAAATTGAGGCAATAATTAATAACCGACCAGCCAAAAAAATCCAGGACCAGACGGATTCACAGCTGAATTCTACCAGAGGTACAAAGAGGAGCTGGTACCATTCCTTCTGAAACTATTCTAATCAATAGAAAAAGAGAGAATCCTCCTTAATTCATTTTATGAGGCCAAAATCATACTGATACCAAAGCCTGGCAGAGACACAACAAAGAACAGAGAATTTTAGACCAATATCCCTGATGAGCATCGATGCAAAAATCCTCAATAAAATACTGGCAAATCAAATCCAGCAGCACATCAAAAAGTTTATCCACCACAATCAAGATACCTTCATACTTGGGATGCAAGGCTGGTTCAACATACGCAAACTAATAAACGTAATCCATTGTATAAACAGAACCAAAGACAAAAACCACATGATTATCTCAATAGATGCAGAAAAAGCCTTCGACAAAATTCAACATCGCTTCATGCTAAAAACTCTCAATAAACTGGGTATCAATGGGACATATCTCAAAATACTAAGAGCTATTTATGACAAACCCACAGCCAATACCATACCGAATGGACAAAAACTGGAAGCATTCCCTTTGAAAACTGGCACAAGACAGGGGTGCCCTCTCTCACCACTCCTATTCAACATAGTGTTGGAAGTTCTGGCCAGGGCAATCAGGCAAGAGAAAGAAATAAAGGGTGTTCAGTTAGGAAAAGAGGAAGTCAAATTGTCCCTGTTTGCAGATGACATGATTGCATATTTAGAAAACTCCACTGTCTTAGCCCAAAATCTCCTTAAGCTGATAAGCAACTTCAGCAAAGTCTCAGGATACAAAATCAGTGTGCAAAAATCACAAGCATTCCTATACACCAATAACAGACAAACAGAGAGCCAAATCATGAGTGAACTCCCATTCACAATTTCTTCAAAGAGAATAAAATACCTAGGAATCCAATTTACAAGAGGTGTGAAGGACCTCTTCAAGGAGAACTGCAAACCACTGCTCAACAAAATAAAAGAGGACACAAACAAATGGAAGAACATTCCATGCTCATGGATAGGAAGAATCAATATTGTGAAAACAGCCATATTGCCCAAGGTAATTTATAGATTCATTGCCATCCCCATTAAGCTACCAATGACTTTCTTCACTGAATTGGAAAAAACTACTTTAAAGCTCATATGGAACCAAAAAAGAGCCTGCATTGCCAAGACAATCCTAAGCCAAAGAAACAAAGCTGGAGGCATCACACTACCTGAGTTCAAACTATACTACAAGGCTACAGTAACCAAAACAGTATGTTACTAGTACCAAAACAGAGATATAGACCAATGGAACAGAATACAACCTCTGGAAATAATACCACACATCTACAACCATCTGATCTTTGACAAACCTGACAAAAGCAAGAAATGGGGAAAGGATTCCCTATTTAATAAATGTTGCTGGGAAAACTGGCTAGCAATATGTAGAAAGCTGAAAATTGATCCCTTCCTTACACCTTATACAAAAATTAATTCAAGATGGATTAAAGACTTAAATGTTAGACCTAAAGCCACAAAAACCCTAGAAGAAAACCTAGGCAATACCATTCAGGCCATAGGCACGGGCAAGGACTTCATGACTAAAACACCAAAAGCAATGGCAACAAAAGCCAAAATTGACAAATGGGATCTAATTAAACTAAAGAGCTTCTGCACAGCAAAAGAAACTACCATCAGCGTGAACAGGCAACCTACGGAATGGAAGAAAATTTTTGCAATCTACTCATGTGACAAAGGGCTAATATTCAGAAATTACAAAGAACTTAAACAAATTTACAAGAAAAAAATCAAACAACCCCATCAAAAAGTGGGCACAAGATATGAACAGACACTTCTCAAAAGAAGACATTTATGCAGCCAACAGACACATGAAAAAATGCTCATCATCATTGGTCATCAGAGAAATGCAAATCAAAACCACAATGAGATATCATCTCACACCAGTTAGAATGGCGATCGTGAAAAAGTCAGGAAACAACAGGTGCTAGAGAGAATGTGGAGAAACAGGAACGCTTCTACACTGTTGGTGGGAGTGTAAACTAGTTCAACCATTGTGGAAGGCAGTGTGGCGATATCTCAAGGATCTAGAACTAGAAATACCTTTTGACCCAGCCATCCCATTACTGGGCATATATCCAAAAGATTATAAATCATGCTGCTATAAAGAGACACCCACATGTATGTTTATTGCGGCACTATTCACAATAGCAAAGACTTGGAACCAACCCAAATGTCTATCAATGACAGACTGGATTAAGAAAATGTGGCACATATACACCATGGAATACTATGCAGCCATAAAAAAGATTGAGTTCATGTCCTTTGTAGGGACATGGATGAAGCTGGAAACCATCATTCTGAGCAAATTATCCCAAGGACAGAAAACCAAACACCGCATGTTCTCACTCATAGGTGGGAATTGAATGGTGAGAACCCTTGGACACAGGATGGGGAACATCACACACTGGGGCCTGTTGTGGGGTGGGCGGAGGGAGGAGGGATCGCATTAGGAGATATACCTAATGTAAGTGATGAGGTAACGGGTGCAGCACACCAACATGGCACATGTATACATATGTAACAAACCTGCACGTTGTGCACATGTACCCTAGCAATTAAAGTAAAATAATAATAAAAAAATTGAAATTAGAGAAAGAAGAGCACATTAAGCACAAAGCCTTGGTAGGAATTAAATAATAAATATTAGAGCAGAGATAAATGAAATAGAGAAGAAATAACCAGAGAGAATCAATAAAATCTAAGTTCGGTTGTTTAAAAAAATCAACAAAATTGTTAAACGTTTAGCTAGACTGACAAAGAATAAATAAATGCAAATAACTAAAATCAGAAATGAAAGTAGGAGCATTCCTACTGACTTCACAGAATTAAAAAGTATTATAAAAGAATGCTATGACCAATTGTTTGCCAACAAACTAGATAACCTAAATAAAATGGGCAAATCCCTAGAAACACTGAAATGAACAAAACTGACTCAAGATGAAATAGAAAATCTCAACAAATGTATAGGAAGTAAAGAGATTAAATCAGTCAACTGAAAACCTCCCACCAAAGAAAAGTTTTGGATCAAATGGCTTCACTAGTTAATTCTACCAATAATTTAAAGAATAATTAACTCAAATCCTCTCAAGTTCTTCCAAGAAATACAGAAGAAGCACTTTCTAACTCATTCTATGAGTTCACATTTACTAAGATAACCAAGCCAGACAAACGCATCACAATAAAGGACCAACAGGAGTACAGACCAATATTCCTTATGAAAATAATGCAAAAATCCTCAACAATATACTTGGAAAAAGAATTTAGCAACATATTAAAAGAACTGTACACCATGGTCAACTGGGTTTCCTCCTAGGAATTCAAGGTTCAACATAAAAATAATCAAGTCATGCAATAAATCATGTAAATAAAACTTAAAAAGCACACACAATCTTCTCAGTTGACACAGAAAAAAAACATTGGACCAAATCCAGCACCCTTACAATATAAAAACACTTAAATTAGAAATAGAGGAAGCTTCCTCAACAAGGTAAGAGCATTTTACAAATCTTCATGCTCTTGGATTTGGCAATAGATTGTGTAGATATGATATCAAAAGCATGAGTAACAAAAGGAAAAATAGATTGTATTTTATCAAAACTAAAGACTTTGGGCCTCAAAAGACATTATCGATGAAGTGAAAAGACAACTTAAAAAATGGGAGGAAATATTTGCAAATAATGATTTTGATAAAAGCTTAACATCCAGAATATAGAAAAGCTCCTACAACATAACAAAAAGACAAAAAAAGGGCAAATGACTTGAATAGAGCATATTTCTCCCAAGAAGATATATAAGTGACCGATAAACACATGAAAGATGCTCAACATCATCAGTCATTAGGGAAATGAAAATCAAAACCACAATGAAATATCACTTCATGCCCAATAGGATGACTATGATTTTTTTTTGACAAAGGAAAATATCATGTTGGCAAGCACATAGAGAAATTAGAACCCTTACACTTTCCTGGTATGTATGTAAAATAGTGCAGCCACTTTGGAAAACAGTTTTGTGCTTCATTAAATGTTAAAGATAGAGCTAACATACAACTCAGAAGTTCCTTTTCTTAAAAGCACTCAGAAATTTAAATATATCCTTGCACAGAAAAGTTCATAGCAGCATTATTCGGAAAAGCCAAAAGATGGGAACAACCCAAGTGTCCATCAAATGATAAATGAATAAACAAAATTGGTTGTATCCATACAATGAAATATTGTTTAGTTATAAAAGTGATCAAAGTACTGATACATGCTACAACATGGATGAATCTCAAAAACGTAAGTCAAAGAAGCCAGACACCAAAGGTCACATATTGTATTAGTCCATTTATATGAAATATCCAGAATAGGTAAATCCATAGAGATAGACAGCAGAATGCTCCTTGTCAAGGGCTCTGTGAGTGGGGAAGGGGGAGAGACTACTTAATGGGCAGGAAGTTTTCTTTTAGTATGACAAAAAATGCTTCTGAATTAGACAGAGGTGATGATTGCACAATATTATGAAGATACTAACTGCCACTGAATTGTACAGTTTAAAATAGTTTTATGTTACATGAATTTTACTCTAATAAAACATTTTTAAAAAGTAAAATTTCACCTCAGTCCAATCAATATTAATAAGAACCTTTTCTGTAGGAGCCCTGTGATAGACAACTGCGAACCTATGATTTGTATTGGAAACAGACCCTGCTTTCCAAGGGGTCCCAAGGAAACACACGCAAACACACACACACAGAGATGCACACACATTCACACACAAACACCTCTAATATATTATGAGGCAGATTAACAATGCCATTAGAAAACTTTGAGGGCATAAGAAAAAGCACTGGATGGTGATGGGAAGGGGTACATAGAAGAGGTAACATCGGAGCTACCTTATTTGAGAAACAGATTGACATAGTTTAACAGAAAGAACATGGGCATTGAAGCTAGACTACGTGGGTTAAAATCCTACCTTTGCTTGATCCAGCTGCATGACTATGGGTAGGTCAGTGCATTTCTTGGAGCCTTCTTTTCCTCTTCTGCAAAATAGAGATGTTAATTTCCTACTTATTAGGGTTGTTTTGAGGATTAGATGAGAAATGCCTGTAAGTACTTGACTCAAAAAGGCACATGTGCTGTTCTTGGCTAATTTAGCTTTCGTCCTCTGCTCAGTGCATTGCTCTGCAGGTGGTGGGAATAGACTCTTTGCAGGAGGTGTAGGGGTTGGGATGGGGAGATGAGGGGGTGAAATGATGTTTTTGAAGAGGTCTTTCCTTTTCAGAATCTCAGAGAGGAATCTTGGGAATCTCCACTATTTCCTTTTTCACCTAGATTTGTGTGCAGCTCCTAGAAAAATGCTGCACCCTATGAGTAGCAGGCCCAGTATGCAGATGGCTTCAGGGAGAAATCAGCATTGATAAGTTTAAGCCCCATAGACTCCCTTTGCTTGCTGCTCTCTCCCTTGGCATGCTGTCAGCTGGTGGGTGCATCAGGCCCTAGTAATTCTGGGACACATTGTTGCTGTGTCTTATTTCAGGGAAACCCCAAAGTGTAACACATTAGGAATTACATAAATAGATTAAATGAACTGCTCAGCCATAACCTTGCACCTAATTATTTCACTGCCTTTTGCTTTGTAAGCATTTTTCTGCCCTGAAGAACTCAAAATGATGAAATGGCCTTGGCTAAAAACAAGTAATTCTCTGCAGAGCAGCTCCTTCTCTCTGCAGGGACGACGCAGCCTGAGGTTGCTGGTGTCTGCACAAACACAGCAGCTGACAAGGCAAATGATGCACAGGCTGACTTTTAATGGCATATATTTTTCTAGGTTTTTAAAGAGCTTTAACCCATTTGCTGCCCAAATTAGTTTAAAGATTTTTATGCAATAGCTTGCAATAAAAATATATTTACAACCAAATGAGTAAGTAAACATCTCCACCCCAGCACTTCTTGGCTGGGTTCTGCTTAGCTTAGACATTTTTCTGCTTCTGCCTACCAAAGGATTGGAGCAATTTTTTCTTCAAAGACTGAACCCTTGGGATAGTAGGTAAATGCCCCTTTTACATTTCTTGTGGTATACTGCCCCCTCAGTGTTCACTGCAGTGTGACTCATACACAGTCATTGCATAAAATAACAATTTTATCACAGAGCAAACAAATATGATGTAGTAGAAGTAGCATCACACCAAAATTAGGAATCTTAGAGATTCTTTTCTACCAATGAACTTTGTCTATCGTTGTCATTCCATAACTGTGACTCTGAATGTGTTTCTTGTCCTCTCTGTGTCTCATGTTCAAATGATATTATTATGAGATCTTTACAGTTTTCCCACAATATAGTATTCACTACAATCCTGGTAAATTGCAAGTACATAATCACACATTCTTCTATTGAGCTTAGCTTGCCTTAAAGCATTGCTGGTCCCACCCAAGTCCTCTTTGTTTCACTTATAGATTAGCTAACACTCATAGTTTAACCTATTGAATCATCCAGTCTTTTCAATTTTTTTTTCCAATCCTGTTATCACAGAAGAAGCAAAGTCTTTGAATTCAGGATCCTAGATTTTTTTTTTATTCCTTGCTTAAAGTATGACTCTTTCCTTAAGAGTAATCCGAAGTAAACCCCAAGTGAGCCATGTCCCTGAGAACTATTCCAAAATTTCTTTAAACTATCATTGTGCTGACCTGGTCACATAGAACTTGTTCTCTCAAGTCTTCTGCCTGAGGATTTATGTCTTCATAATTTCCAAAAGGTTTATTTATTCTGTCACCAAAGACTCCAAACCATGTGCTTGGTCTTACTCAAACACACAGTAGTGTTAACCATTATTTCAGCCTTAGGATGTTGGTTGATCATCTGCATATGACTTTTGAAAGAGTTTTTTCCCCTTATTGTTTTTGGTCATTAGAATTTGTTTACTTGGGGTTAATTCCATGGAATGTTCTGATGGTATGGACCTATTAATCCATCAGATTGTGTCCAATGTTTGGGGTAAGGGAAATGATCAATTCAGTTCTTGACATGTTGCAATTTAGGTACCTGTAGAAAAATTAGAAACAACAAACCAATGAATAGCTGGATATTCTGCATGTATAGTTTAGGAGACAGACTATAGCTGAAAATACAGATCTGAGATTCATAATTTCATAGATGGCAACTGAAGTGTGGAAGAAGATAACATCAATTATGACAACATATAGGGTGAGAATAATAGGGTTGAGAATGGAGCCCTGGGAAATACTGAAGTTTAAGAAGGAGGAAGAGAAGCTTCACAATGAGGTAGAGAAAGGAAGGTTTGGGAGATAGATGGTTAATTAAAAGAGGATACTGTAAAGAAGACAAAGGAGTAGGAAATCTCCGAAAAGAGAAAGTGGTTAACGATAATGACAGACAACAGAACGATCACATATATTTGACTTGGACATGGCCAGAAGCCTCTTTGTGATGAAGTTTTTCCATTTTGATAAAAATAATTTCAATGAGAAACTCATTATTGGTAATTATTTGTAATTAAATTATAAGTGAATGTAACTAACAGTATTAATCTGATAAATTTTGAGTGAGGGACAGCACTGCGATTTCAGTACAGTGTAGTAGAAAGCAGAGTATGAAGTATGATGATGGTTGTTACAGTTAGTTTAATTTCTTTAAGATAGAAATATTGGTGGAATATGAAAATCTGTGGCATTTTTTTCTGCTGTCTGTTAAATTCATGAAATATTGAAGCACCCACTTTTTTTCTGTGCTTAGAATATCTATCCTTGGCCTCTTAACTTTCTTAAAAGTTGGGACACATAAATTTCAGCAGTTTTTAGCTTATTTCCAACTTTATTCAAGAGTTAAGATCATTCCAAGGTTGTCATCATTCCTTTGACTTTTATTTCTTAAAACTGTCTCCAAGATGCTAAAAAGCTGATTAACTACACTAATCAGGCAAGTCAACCTTGTTTGATGCTGTATTGACATCAAAGAAATGATGTGAAGATGCAGCAGGGTGTAGAGATTGCAATCTCAGCATCTAGTAAAATACTGGGAATGGCAGAGTAAGGACCAGCGAAAATCCTCCCCTTTATAAAAACAATGCAGATACTGGAAAAAATTGTCAGAATCTCCTTTTTCATAACTCTGAAAGTTAACCAAAGATTTGCATCAATCCAGGAAGTATACATTCAAGAAAAATGGCTGAAACACAGTAAGATCAGTGAGTTTCATGGCATTTTAATTTGCCTTTTTCCATTTCCCTTTTCCCAGCTCTGCAGGTAAACAACAACTTGTCAGCAACTGGGAGATTGTGGCGGTGGGAGGGAGAATGGAGTTGCAACCCTTTCTTAGACAATTGTCTTTATTCAATTTGTTTAGTGGTTCTCTGGAAGACCCAATTCACACTGTTTGTTTTTACATGCCTGCACTTGCCTAGTGCAAATTGACTTTTACCAAAAGTATTTGTCAAAAATAATCAGCAGCAATTGTTTAGCATCATAGCAACTTGAGGTGGTGGATACAGCTGGGGTAAATAATAAGCTAATTAAAAACTTAAAAAGGAAAAGCTGAGGAATTTGATGACCTTAGGGGACTTTGAAAAGCATTAGCTTGCAGAAATGGGCGAGCTGATTAAAAAATTTATATGAAAATTCAAGGAAATTAGAATAACAAAATAATCTTCAAAAGAATTTGAAGATTACACTTTCCAATTTCAAAACTTACTACAAAAACCAAAATACAAATTGGGTGGTATTGGCCTAAGGATATATATAAAAAATAGAATAGATAGTTCAGACATAAACCCTATGGTCAATTCATTCTTGACAAAGGTACCAAGAAAATTTAATAATGAGAGAATATAGTATTTTTTTTAGATGGAGTCTCGCTCTGTTTCCAGGCTAGAGTGCAGTGGTGTCATCTCGGCTCACTGCAACCTCTGACTCCCTCGTCAAAAAATTCTCCTGCCTCAGCCTCCTGAGTAGCTGGGATTACATGCATGCGCCACCACGCCCTGCTAATTTTTGTATTTTTAGTAGAAACAGGGTTTCACCATGTTGACCAGGATGTTCTTGATCTCCTGACCTCATGATCCACCCACTTCAGCATCCCAAAGCGCTGGTATTATAGGCATGAGCCACTGCGCCCGGCCAAGAATGTAGAGAAAGAAAGAAAGAAAGGAAGGAAGGAAGGGAGGGAGGGAGGGAGGGAGGGAGGGAAAGAAAAAAGGAAAGGTGCTGGGACAACTACATAAGCATATTTAAAAGAATGAACTTAGCCCTCTACCTCACACCCTCTACCAAAATCAACACAAATTATATCAAAGTTTCAAATGCAAGAACTAATGCTATAAAACTCTTAGGATAAAACATAAGTGTAAATATTTATGACCTAGAATTAGGCAACAGTTTCACAGACATGATGCCTAAAGCAAAAGAAACTAAAGGAAAAAATAGATCAACTGAATTTCATCAAAATTACATTTTTTTGTGGACCCAAGGTTACTATAAACAAAGTGATAAGATATCTTGCAGAATGTTAGCAATTATTTCCAAATTATATATCTGACAAGTATCTTTTATCAGGAATATATAAAGAACTCTTGATAACTGCACAATAAGAGAAAACCCAGCTTAAAAATGGGCAAACAATTTGAATAAACATTTCTCCAAAGAAAATATACAAATGGAAGCTAAGCACAGCAAAAATGCTCAACATCATTAGCCATATGAAGTAAATGCAAATCAAAATCATAGTTGGATACCTCTTCTCCCACACTAGGATGGGCATAATAAAAAGATAGATAATAACAAGTGTTGGACAGGATGTAGAGAAATATACATTCCTGGCAGAATATAAAATGGTGCTGCTGTCAGGGGGATCATGGCAGATGGGATGCAGGACTAGATTGCAGCTTCCCCTCGGACAGACAGAGCAGCATGTGGAGGCTCGCATCATGAACTTTTGCTCCAGAAAAACTGCAGGAATACATTAGGAAAGCCGAGAGAACCCACAGACCCTCTGAAGGAAGCAGATTGCTCCTGGGAGACACCCCAAATACTGTGCTGGTATCCATGACTGAGAGACCCACAGATGGTTCACATCACAGGACTCTGCGCAGACAACCCCCAGTACCAGCCTGGAGCCTGGTGGACTTGCTGGGTGGCTAGATCCAGAAGAGAGGTAACAATCACTACAGCTCACCACATTCCTAGGAAAACAGGGAGAGTACTACATCAAGGGAATACCCCATGGGACAAAAAAATCTGAACAATACCCTTGAGCCCTAGACCTTCCCTCTGACAGAGCCTACTCAAATGAGAAGGAACCAGAAAACCAACTCTGGTAATATGACAAAACAAGGTCCTTTAACTTCCCCTCAAAAATCACACTAGCTTACCAGCAATGGATCCAAACCAAGAAGAAATTCCTGATTTACCTCAAAAAGAATTTGGAAGGTTAGTTATTAAGCTAATCAGGGAGATACCAGAGAAAGGCGAAGCCCAATCTAAGGAAATTTAAAAAAAAAAGATACAATAAATGAAGGGAGAAATATTCAATGACATAGATAGCATAAATAAAAAAAAATCAAAAGTTCAGGAAACAACAGATGCCCTTATAGAAATGCAAAATGCTCTAGAAACTCTCAACAATAGACTCAAACAAGCAGAAGAAAGAACTTCAGAGCTTGAAGACAAGGTCTTTGAATTAACCCAATCCAACAAACACACACACAAAAAAATAAGAAAATATGAACAATGTCTCCAGGAAATCTGGGATTACATTAAAAGGCCAAACCTAAGAATAATTGGCATTCCTGAGGAAGAAGAGAAATTTAAAAGTTTCGAAAATATATTTGGGGGAATAATCAAGGAAAACTTCCTTGGCCTTGCTAGAGACCTAGACATCCAAGTACAGGAAGCTCAAAGAACACCTGGAAAAGTCATCACAAAAGGATCATTACCTAGGAACATTGTCATCAGGTTATTTAAAGTTAAGACGAAGGAAAGAATCTTAAGAGCTGTGAGGCAAAAGCGCGAGGTAATCTATAAAGGAAAACCTATCAGATTAACGCAGATTTCTGAGCAGAAACCCTACAAGCTAGAAGGGATTGGGGCGCTATCTTCAGCCTCTTCAAACAAAACAACTATCAGCCAAGAATTTTGTATCCAGAGAAACTAAGCTTCATAAAGGAAGGAAAGATACAGTCTTTTTCAGACAAACGAATGCTGAGAGAATTTGCCACTACCAAGTCAGCACTACAAGAACTGCTAAAAGGAGCTCTAAATATTGAAACAAATCCTGGAAACACATCAAAACAGAACCTCCTTAAAGGATAAATATCACAAGATCTGTAAAACAAAAATACAATAAAAAAACACAAAAAAACCCAGATATACAGGCAACAAATAGCATGATGAATTGTATGGTACCTTACATCTCAATACTAACGTTGGATGTAAATGATCTAAATGCTCCACTAAAAAGATACAGAATTGCTGAATGAATAAGAAGTCACCAACCAACTATATGCTGCCACAAGAGACTCACCTAACGCATAAGGACTGACATAAACTTAAGGTAAAGGGGTGGAAAAAGACATTCCATGCAAATGAACACAAAAAAGCAATCAGGAGTAGCTATTCTTGTATCAGACAAAACAAACTTTAGAGCAACAGCAGTTTAAAAAGACAAAGAGGGACATTATATAATGATAAAAGGACTAGTCCAACAGGAAAATAACACAATCCTAAATGTATATGCACCTAACACTGGAGCTCCCAAATTAACAAAAAAATTACTAATAGACCTAAGAAATGAGATAGATGGCAACTCAATAATAGTGGGGACTTCAATACTCCGCTGACAGCACTAGACAGGTCATCAAGACAGAAAGTCAACAACAACAACAACAAAAAAAAGGATTTAAATTATATCCTGGAACAAATGGGCTTAACGTATATATACAGAACATTCTACCCAACAACTGCAGAATATACATTCTATTCAACAGTGCGTGTAACTTTCTTCAAGATAGACCATATAATAGGCCACAAAACAAGCCTCAATAAATTTAAAATAAACTGAAATTTTATCAAGCACTGTCTCAGACCACAGTGAAATGAAACTGGAAATCATTCCAAAAGGAACCTTCAAAACCATGCAAATACATGGAAATTAAACAGCTTGCTCCTGAATGATCATTGGGTCAAAAATGCATTCAAGATGGAAATTAAAAAATTCTTTGAAATGAACAACAACAGTGACAAAACCTAACAAAACCTGTGGGATACAGCAAAGGTGCTGCTAAGAGGAAAGTTCATAACCCTAAATGCCTACATCAAAAAGTCTGAAAGAGCACAAACAGACAATCTAAGGTCACACCTGAAAAAACTAGAGAAACAAAAAGAAACCAAACCCAAACCCGGCAGAAGAAATGAAATAACCAAGATCAGAGCAGAACTAAGTGAAATTGAAACAAACAAACAAAAAATGATACAAAAGATAAATAAAACAAAAATCTGGTTCTTTGAAAAGATAAATAAAATTGATAGATCATTAGCAAGGTTAACCAAAAAAAGAAGAGAGGATATCCAAATAAGCTCAATTAGATACGAAACAGGAGATATTGCAAATGACACCACAGAAACACAAAGGATCATTCAAGGCTACGATGAACACCTTTGTGGGCATAAACTAGAAAACCTAGAGGAGATGGATAAATTACTGAAAAGATACAATCCTCCTAGCTTAAATCGGAAAGAATTAGATACCCTGAACAGACCAATAACAAGCAGTGAGATTGAAATGGCAATCAAAAATTACCAACAAAAAAATTGCAGGACAGACGGATTCACAGCAGAATTCTACCAGACATTAAAAGAAGATTTGGTTCCAATCCTGTTGACACTATTCCACAAGATAGAGAAAGAAGAAACCCTCCCTAAATCGTTCTATGAAGCCAGCATCACCCTAATACCCAAACCAGGAAAGGACATTTAAAAAAAGGAAAACTACAGACCAATATCCCTGATGAATATAGATGCTAAAATTCTTAGCAAAATACTAGTAAACCAAATCTAACAGCATATCAAAAAGATAATCCACCATGATCAAGTGGGTTTCATACCAGGGATGCAGGGATGGTTTAACATAGGTAAGTCTATAAATGTGATACACCACATAAACAGAATTTTTAAAAATCACATGATCATCTCAATATGCACAGAAAAAGCATTTGACAAAATCCAGCATCCCTTTATGATTAAAACCCTCAACAAAATCAGCATACAAGGGACATATCTTAAGGTTATAAAACCTGTCTATGACAAACCCATGACCAATATTATACTGAATGGGGGAAAAGTTGAAAGAGTCCACCTTCAGAACTGGAACAAGACAAGCATGCCCAATCTCACCACTTCTATTCAACATAGTACTGGAAGCCCTAGCCAGAACAATCAGACAAGAGAAAGAAATGAAGGGCATCCAAATTGATAAAGAGGAAGTCATACTGTCACTATTGGCTGATTATATGATCATATACTAAATCCTAATGACTCTTCCAAAAAGCTCCTAGAACTAGTACATGAATTCAGCAAAGTTTCAGGATACAAAATTAATATACATAAATCAGTAGCTCTGCTATAAACAACAGTGATCAAGCTGAGAGTCAAGTCAAGAGCTCAACCCCCTTTTCAATAGCTGCAAAAAAATTAAGTATGTAGGAATATACCTAACCAAGGATCTGAAAGACCGCTACAAGGAAAACTACAAAACATAGCTGAAAGAAATCACAGATGGCACAAATGAATAGAAGCACATCTGTGCTCATGGATGGGTAGAATCAATCAATATTGTGAAAATGACCATACTGCCCGCAATCTACAAATTCAATGCAATTCCCATCAAAATACCACCATCATTTTTCACAGAATTAGAAATAACGATCCTAAAAGTCAATCCAAAAAAGAGCCTATACAGCCAAAGCAAGATTAAGAAGAACAAATCTGGAGGCATCACATTACCTGATTTCAAACTAGACTATAAGGCCATAGTCATCAAAACAGCATGGTACTGGTATAAAAATAGGCACATAGACCAATGGAATGAAATAGAGAACCCAGAAATAAACCCAAATACTTACAGCTAACTTATCTTTGACAAAGCAAACAAAAACATAAAATAGAGAAAGGACACCCTATTCAACAAATGGTGTTGGGATAATTGGCAAGCCACATGCAGGAAAATGAAACTGGATCCTCGTCTCTCATCTTATATCAAAATCAACTCAAGATGGATCAAGGACTTAAATCTAAGACCTGAAACTATAAAAATTCTGGAAGATAATATTGGAAAAACCCTTCTAGACATTGGCTTAGGCAAGGATTTCATGATCAAGAAGCCAAAAGCAAATGCAATAAAAACAAAGATAAATAGCTGGGACTTAATGAAACTAAAGAGCTTTAGCATGGCAAAAGGAACAGTCAAGAGAGCAAACAGACAACTCACAAAGTGGGAGAAAATCTTCACAATCTATACATATGACAAAGGACTAATATCTAGAATCTACAATGAACTCAAATTATCAAGAAAAAAAAATCCCATCAAAAATTGGGCTTAGGACATGAATAGACAATTCTCAAAAGAAGATATACAAATGTCCAATAAACATATGACAAAATGTTCAACATCACTAATTATTAGGGAAATGCAAATCAAAACCACAATGCAATACCACCTTACTCCTGCTAGAATGGCTATAATCAAAAAATCAAAAACTAATAAAAGTTGGCATGGATGTGGAGAACAGGCAGCACTTCTACACTGTTAGTGGGAATGTAAACTAGTGCAGCCACTATGGAAAACAGTGTGGAGATTCTTTAAAAAACTAAAAATAGAACTACCATTTTTTTTTTCCAGCAATCTCACTACTGCATATCTACCTAGAGGAAAAAAAGTCATTATTAGAAAAAAATACTTGCACACTCATGTTTATAGCAACACAATTCACAATTGCAAAATCATGGAACCAACCCAAATGCCCATCAATCAGCAAGTGGATTGGATTAGATCCAGGTCACAAGAGACCTGGATTAGATTGGAGACTATTATTCTAAGTGAAGTAACTCAGGAATGGAAAAGCAAATCTCGTATGTTCTTACTCATAATTGGGAGCTAAGCTATGAGGATGGAAAGGCATAAGAATGACACAATGAACTCTGGGGACTCAGGGTGAAAGGGTGGGAAGGGGGTAGGGGATAAAATACCACAGATTGGGTGCAGTGTATACTACTCGGGTGATATGTGCACCCAAATCTCACAAATCACCACTAAAGAATGTGCTCAGGTAACCAAATACCATCTGTTCCTCAATAACCTATGAAAATAAAGTAATAAAATAAAATAAAATAAAATAAAATAAAATGGTGCTGCCACTTTGGCAAACAGTCTTGTTTTTCTTCAAAATGTTAGAGTTATACAACCCAAACATTTCACTCCTAGGTATATACACAAGAAATTTGAAAACATATGTTTACACAAAAACTTTTACAGTAGCAGCCTTTATTCATAACAGACAAAAAGTGAAAAAAGTACAAATGTTCATGAACTGATGAATGATCAAATAAAGTGTGCTATATCTGTTCAATGGAGTCCTATTTAGCCACAATGAAATGCAGTGCTGATATGTACTACAACATGAATGAATTTTGAAAACATTATGCTAAGTGAAATAAGTCAGACACAAAAAACCACATTTTATATTATTTCACTCATATGAATTGTCCTATATAGGAACAGTTATGAAGGAAAGGAAAAAAGTATATTAGTGGCTGCTGGAATCAAAGGGAAGAAGGGAATGGGAAATGGTGAAAAACTGCTAATATATATAGGGTTTCTTTCTGTGGTAATAAATACTCTGCAATTAGATAGTGTTGATGTTGATATAACCTTGTGAATACACTAAAAGCTACTGAACCATATATTTTATTTTGTTATTTGTATAAATGCAAGGGATGTAAATGTAAATTTGTTACATGGATATATTGTGCAGTGGAGAAGTCTGAGGATTTAGTGTATCCGTCATCCAAATTATGTACAGAAACAGTATAAAGATTTCTTCAAGTCTTTATAACTGAAAATAGAACGACCATTTGAACTGTATACTTAAAATAGTGAGTTTATGGTATGTGGATTATATCTCAGATTTTTAAAAAAAGATAAACTATGCAAAGCACAATAAAGCGAAGCCCAATAAAATGAAGTAAGCCTGTACTCACTCTTTCTACCTCTGTCATTTTCAGATATTCATCAATCCACTATAATTTTGGAGCTTACCACTACACTGAACATAATGTGGCCAAGAACCAACTGAACTTTATATTGCAAACACCAACAGGACATTCGTAAGACCTTATTTTACTTGATCTTTCTGCAGTGTTCAAGGCTACTGGCCACACTACTCCTTTTTAAAAACTGTGTTTCCTTGATTTCTAAAATACCACTCTCTCCCACTTCCACTGGTTTAAAGTTTCAGACTGCTTATTTGATACCTACTTCATAGAGTCTTTACTGTCTGGTTATACTGGTTTGTCTGAGGTTAATCTTTAGCTCGTTTTTCTTCTACATGTACATACTCTCTCTGACTGATCTTATTCATGCAGTTTCATTTTTACCTGTATGCAAATGATTCCCAACATCAATTGTACAGACTTCTTTCTTGAGCTCCAGATCCATGTATGGCAGAATAAAATGTTTGAATGTGATAGTATTTACAGACTCCTCTCATTCATCAGTCCTCCAAAAATAATCTTATAATTGCCATCTAATTTATTTTCCCTCCTCATATCCTGAAAAGAAGCAATCATTTATTACTGGAAGAGAGGCTATTTATATGTAATAAAATTTAGGGGTTGGAGAAGAGAAAAGAGACAGAAAGCTGAGAAAGCTGGGGTAAGACGAACTGTTCCTTTACCTTAGGTTTGTAAGAGATTAGAGCCTTAGGGGCCTTGTGGGGTAAAGATAATTGATTAGAGAGAAAAGAGGGTTTAAATAAGGATTGCTGTAGATTGCATACTGGGATATCCTCTGAAATGTTTCAAGAAATGCGAATAAATTAGTTTTGGCTATTATATAATGATTCTTTAAATCCCAATTCCTGCAGAGGCTGAGCCACACGCCTTCCCTTATCAAGATCTATTATGATTAAACATGCAGATATCTAACAGTCAATGAGTTTCTCCATGGGCATCTCAGATACAATGTGTTCAAAATTGAATTTGTCCAAAATTTAACATATGGAAAAACAAACTCAATGGTATATATAGTGGTGAAGAACATAAATTCTAGAAATGAACTCACTGAGTTCTAATTTTACCCTCATCACTTAATATCTGAGTGGCCTTGGGAATATTTCTGAAAGTATCTATGATTCTATATCTGTTAAAGGGGGATTACACAAGTGCCTACCACAGGGGATTTCTAGGATGGTCAAATGGGTTAATATTTGTAAAGCACTTGAAACAGTAGCTGATGCCTAGTAAATAATACCTGCATTAAATGAATAAAATACAAATCTTCACCCTTCCATTCCCCTTCACTCTTGCCTTCCTCCAGTGATCACCATTTCAGTGAATGAAGCCATCATGTACCCAAGAGCCTATATCAGAAAACTAAATATTATTCTTGACCTCTCCTCTCTCATCTCTCACCTTGAATTGGTTGCCAATTATTGTTAATTATGCATTCCTGGTACTATCTTCTTCCTTCTAAAATGACATTAACTCATACTTTCCGTGCTAGGCACTAGGAATACAACAATGAAAAGGATGGCAAGCAACATTCTTCTCATAGAATCTATGGTTTAAAAAGGAAGACAGGTATTGTACAATTAATTTCAAAATGTCAAGTTTTCTTCTAGATAATATGGCTATAAATGTGACTACTTGCTTCCTTGAGGAATCCAGTGTATGAGAAATTGACACATAAAGTGAGAATTACAAATTACAGTTTTGTGATCAGTGTTCTATTGGAGAGATTTACAAAAAGCAGTGGAGTCCACACAACCTAGTCTTCCTGAATGGGGGGTTAGGCAGATATTCCCAGAGTGGGTGACTTTTTGTCAGAGAAGAAATAAGGAGTTTATTACATGACAAAGGAAGTAAAGACCATTTTAGGGGTAGAAAATAGTATATGCAAAGACATTCATTCATGAAAGAGCATTGTTTTAAGAAAGTTATGAGAAGTTCCATGGGGTTAGAACATAGCAATAGGAGAAGGCCTTGTTAGGAGGAAGAAAGGAATGTTGAGGTTTGATGATGAAGATCGTTCTGACAGGCTAAGGAGTTTGGTCATAATTCTCAGAAACTAGGCTCTATCAGAAGATTCTGAGCATGATTCCACCAGGGTGTTTCCATGATAAAGCAGAATTAGACTGATATTGCCTTACTCAGTTTGCAAAACTGTGGCATTTCCTAGAAATTTTAATCTGATTAAGTGTTTATAAAATCCCTGAAGCTACTAAATTGGGTCTCTGGAACTCATAAACTGCTCAAGTTTTATGAAAAAGAAAATCAGGTGGAGGGGCTTCAAGATGGCTGACTAGAGGTATTTTGTACCTACTTCTTCCTGTAAGAAACAAAATAATAGTTAGATAATCACATTTCAAATAGATCATCCAAGAGAGAACACTGGAACGCAACAGAAAAGTGACAGGAAATACCTAAACTAAAGAAGAAGGAACTGAAGCAGCCTGCTTGGTTAGGATTGGCTGGGAGCTGCGAAAGACTCCTTAATATGGGGAAAGGGTAAGTGAGAGAACCTCAGTGGTCCACATTCCCACCATGGACTCCAGCAAACCTAGCCAGGGAAAGCACATTGACCCTCACAGGCCCTGAAACGAACATAAAGAGCTGCTGGTGGATTGTGCAACAGCACTACTCCAGAAAGGAGCTCACATATTCCTTGAGACCTAAGCACGTAGAGAAGGGTGCCATTTTATAGCTCCACCCCCAACAGACTGCTCTGTCCTGGAGCTCAGCAGCACTAGGGCTTAGGCATAAGAGACACACAGATTGTTGTCCCTAGGGCTGAGGTGTGACTGAGGCACAGACTACTGCCATAAGGGCTGAACCATGAATGTGGCATCAGCTATCACAGCAGGGGCTGAGGTGCAAGTATTGCCAGGACTGAGGCATGAGTTGTGCTAACATTCCCCACCCACTGGCAGCCCTGGCCTCCCCAGTGGCAGGGCAGCAGCATGTTTGCTGCTGGATCCCATCTAAGCATTCCAGTGTTTAGCCTGGGGATCACCCTGCCCCTGCCCACCATGGCCAGTACCTGCAAATACCATTGAGGGGCCTAAGGACAAGCCTTCCTGAGCTGGCTTCACCACCCCTGGGTCCAAGCACACAGTCTGAGAATCAGGGAATGGTCCAACCCAGTCCATCATCATTGACACATGAACACTCCTTCCAGGATCTGAAGGTGGGCCTACTCACTCAGTTGTTACTACTTCAGCTGGCATCTACTTGCACACACCATCTATGGGCCTGGAGATTGGCCTGCTTAGCCAATTGCAGCCACCACCATCACCGGCATGCACCACTTGGGAACCAGAGGGTTGACCTCCTACTGCCATTGCCATTGCCCAAATTACATCAGCTGTCAAGGGATCCACTAACCCACCCATCTACCTAACCCACCATTGTCACTACCGGCATTTGAGTAAGCCCCTTGGAGGCCCAATAATTGGCCTGCTTGGACCCACTAATAACAATACCAGCATATGCTCTCCTGGGGCCTAGGAACAGGCATATTCAAGCCACCACTACTACCACTGAGGCTTGAAGACTGGCTCACTTGGCATCCCAGTCTTCAGCAAAACTTCATCACAGCCTGTATTACTCTGTTCATATGCTGCTAATAAAGACATACCCGAGACTGGGTAATTTATTAAAAAAAAAAAGGTTTAATGTACTCACAGTTCAGCATGGCTGGGGAGGTCTCAGGAAACACACAATGAAGGTAAAAGGGGAAGCAAACACATCGTTCTTCGCATGGCGGCAGCAAGGAGATGTGCAGAGCGAAGGGCAGGAAAATCCCCTTTTAAAACCATCAGATTTCATGAGATTGCACTCACTATTATGAGAACAGCATGGAGGTAACTGCCCCCATGATTCAATTACTGGGTCCCTCCCACAACATGTGGGGATACGGGAGCTACGATTCAAGATGAGATTTGGGTGGGCCACAGAAAACCATATCCCAGCCTCTACTAATAACTACACCTTAAGCCATGGAGGAAATAAGAAATACCACTGATGCAGTTTACAGCTGAAGAAATCATACGTAGACTACACTATTGTATGCATTCAGGATTACAGTGAAAGCGCTCTACCCAACCAACACCATAGGTACATTTTCAGGAAAAAGTTCTCCCCTAAAAAAGGGAGTTCAAAAAATTGGAACAAGTGACTATTTTTTTTATTTTTTATTTTTTAGAAGCTACCATTTAAGTGACTATTATATTAGATGCACATATATCAATGTAAGGACACAAGAAACATGAAAAAGCAAGGAAATATGCCACCTCCCAAGGAATACAACAATGCATCAGCAACAGATCCTAATCAAAAATAAATTTGTGAAATCTTTAAAAAGGAATTTTAATTATTATTTATTCTTACTTAACTCAGTGAGATACAAGAAAATTCTGAAAAAAACCAAAAAATCAGAAAAAGCAAAAATATAAATCACAAATGTACACAAATGTACCAAAGATATATATT